>NC_069502.1:1124100045-1124227545 GCF_027579735.1 Bombina bombina | reverse complement strand
AGCAACGAACCTAGGTTTATAGCTGCTGATTGGTGGCTGTATATATATATATATATATATATATATATATATATATACATACATACATATATACACATATATATATACATATACATATATAGACACACTGACTGCCATTGGCTTACCCATGTGTTTAGTTAGAAACCAGTAGTGCATTGCTGCTCCTTCAACAAAAGCATACCGAGAGAATGAGGCAAATTTGATTATAGAATTAAACTGGAAAGTTGTTTAAAATTGTATGTTCTACCTAAAGCATGAAAGAAAATGTTTGGATTTTATGTCCCTTTTAGAGTCAGCACTAATTGGCTGAAATGCAAGTTTGTAAAAAGCCCTGAGATAAGGGGGCAGTCTGCAGACACTTACAAGGTAATCACAGAGGTAAAAAGTATATTAAAGGGACAGTCTACAATATAATTTTTATTGTTTAAAAAGATAGATAATCCCTTTATTACCCATTCCCCAGTTCTGCATAACCAACACTGTTATATTAATATACTTTTTTACCTCTGTGATTACCTTGTATCTAAGCATCTTCTGACAACCTCCTGCTCACATGACTTTGTATTTATTATTTATTGACTTGCATTTAGTACTGTGTTGTGCTAAATCTTAAATAACTCCTTGTGCGTGAACACATTCGCCTAGATTTGGAGTTTTGCGTTAGAAGGGGTGCGTTAGCTACGCGTGCTTTTTTTTCCCCGCACCTTTTAAATACCGCTGGTATTTAGTGTTCACAGAAGGGCTGCGTTAGGCTCCAAAAAGGGAGCGTAGAGCATAATTTACCGCCACTGCAACTCTAAATACCAGCGGTGCTTACGGACGCGGCCAGCTTAAAAAAAGTGCTCGTGCACGATTCCCCCATAAGAAACAATGGGGCATTTTGAGCTAAAAAAACCTAACACCTGCAAAAAAGCAGCGTTCAGCTCCTAACGCAGCCCCATTGTTTCCTATGGGGAAACACTTCCTAAGTCTGCACCTAACACCCTAACATGTACCCCGAGTCTAAACACCCCTAACCTTACACTTATTAACCCATAATCTGCCGACCCCGCTATCGCTGACACCTCCATTATACAATTAACCCCTAATCTGCCGCTCCGTACACCGCCGCAACCTACATTATCCCTATGAACCCCTAATCAGCTGCCCCTAACACCGCCGACCCCTATATTATATTTATTAACCCCTAATCTGCCGCCCCCAACGTCGCCTCCACCTACCTACAATTATTAACCCCTAATCTGCCGACCGGACCTCGCCGCTACTCTAATAAATGTATTAACCCCTAAAGCTAAGTCTAACCCTAACACTAACACCCCCTAAGTTAAATATAATTTAAATCTAACGAAATAAATTAAATCTTATTAAATAAATTATTCCTATTTAAAGCTAAATACTTACCTGTAAAATAAATCCTAATATAGCTACAATATAAATTATAATTATATTGTAGCTATTTTAGGATTAATATTTATTTTACAGGCAACTTTGTATTTATTTTAACCAGGTACAATAATAACTATTTAATAGTTACCTAGTTAAAATAATTACAAAATTACCTGTAAAATAAATCCTAACCTAAGTTACAATTAAACCTAACACTACACTATTAAAAAATTAAATAAAATACCTACAATTATCTACAATTAAACCTAACACTACACTAGCAATAAATTAATTAAATACAATACCTACAAATAAATACAATTAAATAAACTAACTAAAGTACAAAAAATAAAAAAAGAACTAAGTTACAAAAAATAAAAAAATATTTACAAACATTAGAAAAATATTACAACAATTTTAAGCTAATTACACCTACTCTAAGCCCCCTAATAAAATAACAAAGCCCCCCAAAATAAAAAAATGCCCTACCCTATTCTAAAATAAAATTAGAAAAGCTCTTTTACCTTACCAGTCCTTAAAAGGGCCTTTTGCGGGGCATGCCCCAAAGAATTCAGCTCTTTTGCCTGGAAAAAAACCCCCATACAATACCCCCCCCCCAACATTACAACCCACCACCCACATACCCCTAATCTAACCCAAACCCCCCTTAAAATCAGCCAATTAGATTTTTCCTACCTTAATTCCGATTGGCTGATAGAATCCTATCAGCCAATCGGAATTCGAGGGACGCCATCTTGGATGACGTCCCTTAAAGGAACCTTCATTCGTCGTCTAGTCGTCGGAAGAAGAGGATGGATCCGCGCCGGAGGTCTTGAAGATGGAGCCGCTCGTCGTCGGATGGAAGAACATAGAAGATGCCGCTTGGATGAAGATGTCTACCGGTCCGGATCTCCTCTTCTGCCCGGATAGGATGAAGACTTCTGCCCGATGATGGACTTCTTTAGCCGCCGCTTGGATCAAGACTTCAGCCGGAGGATGGACGTCTTCAGCCGCCGCTTGGGATTGGATCAAGACTTCAGCCGGAGGATGGACGTCTTCAGCCCCCGCTTGGGCTTGGATCAAGACATCGGAGCATGGACGGATCGGTGATACCCGGCGTGGTGAAGATAAGGTAGGAAGATCTTCAGTGGCTTAGTGTTAGGTTTATTTAAGGGGGGTTTGGGTTAGATTAGGGGTATGTGGGTGGTGGGTTGTAATGTTGGGGGGGGGGGGGTATTGTATGGTTTTTTTTCCAGGCAAAAACATAATTTATGCTTACCTGATAAATTTATTTCTCTTGTAGTGTATTCAGTCCACGGGTCATCCATTAATTATGGGATTATATCTCCTTCCCAACAGGAAGTTGCAAGAGGATCACCCAAGCAGAGCTGCTATATAGCTCCTCCCCTCACATGTCATATCCAGTCATTCGACCGAAACAAGACAAGAAAGGAGAAACCATAGGGTGCAGTGGTGACTGTAGTTTGAATTAAAAATTTAGATCTGCCTTAAAAGACAGGGCGGGCCGTGGACTGAATACACTACAAGAGAAATAAATTTATCAGGTAAGCATAAATTATGTTTTCTCTTGTTAAGTGTATTCAGTCCACGGGTCATCCATTACTTATGGGATACCAATACCAAAGCTAAAGTACACGGATGATGGGAGGGACAAGACAGGAACTTTGAACGGAAGGAACCACTGCCTGTAGAACCTTTCTCCCAAAAACAGCCTCCGAAGAAGCAAAAGTGTCAAATTTGTAAAATTTTGAAAAAGTGTGAAGTGAAGACCAAGTTGCAGCCTTGCAAATCTGTTCAACAGAGGCCTCATTCTTAAAGGCCCAGGTGGAAGCCACAGCTCTAGTGGAATGAGCTGTAACTCTTTCAGGAGGCTGCTGTCCAGCAGTCTCATAGGCTAAGCGTATTATGCTACGAAGCCAAAAGGAGAGAGAGGTAGCCAAAGCTTTTTGACCTCTCCTCTGTCCAGAGTAAACGACAAACAGGGAAGAAGTTTGACGAAAATCTTTAGTTGCCTGCAAATAGAATTTCAGGGCACAGACTACGTCCAGATTATGCAAGAGTCGTTCCTTTTTTGAAGAAGGGTTAGGACACAGTGATGGAACAACAATCTCTTGATTGATATTCCTGTTAGAAACTACCTTAGGCAAGAACCCAGGTTTAGTACGCAGAACTACCTTGTCTGAATGGAAAATCAGATAAGGAGAATCACAATGTAAGGCAGATAACTCAGAGACTCTTCGAGCCGAGGAAATAGCCATCAAAAACAGAACTTTCCAAGATAACAGCTTAATATCAATGGAATGAAGGGGTTCAAACGGAACACCTTGAAGAACTTTAAGAACTAAGTTTAAACTCCACGGCAGAGCAACAGTCTTAAACACAGGCCTAATCCTAGCCAAAGCCTGACAAAAGGCCTGAACGTCTGGAACTTCTGCCAGACGTTTGTGTAGAAGAATAGACAGAGCAGAAATCTGTCCCTTTAACGAACTAGCAGATAAGCCCTTTTCTAAACCCTCTTGTAGAAAAGACAATATCCTAGGAATCCTAACCTTACTCCATGAGTAACTCTTGGATTCGCACCAGTATAAATATTTACGCCATATCTTATGGTAAATTTTTCTGGTAACAGGTTTCCGAGCCTGTATTAAGGTATCAATAACCGACTCCGAGAAGCCACGCTTTGATAGAATCAAGCGTTCAATCTCCATGCAGTCAGTCTCAGAGAAATTAGATTTGGATGATTGAAAGGACCCTGAATTAGAAGGTCCTGCCTTAGAGGCAGAGACCATGGTGGACAGGACGACATGTCCACTAGGTCTGCATACCAGGTCCTGCGTGGCCACGCAGGCGCTATCAGAATCACTGATGCTCTTTCCTGTTTGATCCTGGCAATCAGTCGAGGAAGCATCGGGAATGGTGGAAACACATAAGCCATGTTGAAGACCCAAGGGGCTGTCAGAGCATCTATCAGCACCGCTCCCGGGTCCCTGGACCTGGATCCGTAACAAGGAAGCTTGGCGTTCTGGCGAGACGCCATGAGATCCAGTTTTGGTTTGCCCCAACGATGGACCAGTTGAGTAAACACATCCGGATGGAGTTCCCACTCCCCCGGATGAAAAGTCTGACGACTTAGAAAATCCGCCTCCCAGTTCTCTACGCCTGGGATGTGGATCGCTGACAGATGGCAAGAGTGCGACTCTGCCCAGCGAATTATCTTTGAGACTTCTAACATTGCTAGGGATTTCCTGGTTCCCCCTTGATGGTTGATGTAAGCCACAGTCGTGATGTTGTCCGACTGAAATCTGATGAACCTCAGTGTTGCTAACTGAGGCCAAGCTAGAAGAGCATTGAATATTGCTCTTAACTCTAGAATATTTATTGGGAGGAGTTTCTCCTCCTGAGTCCACGATCCCTGAGCCTTCAGGGAGTTCCAGACTGCGCCCAAACCTAGAAGGCTGGCATATGTTGTTACAATCGTCCAATCTGGCCTGCGAAAGGTCATACCCTTGGACAGATGGACACGAGAAAGCCACCAGAGAAGAGAATCTCTGGTCTCTTGATCCAGATTTAGTAGAGGGGACAAATCTGAGTAATCCCCATTCCACTGACTTAGCATGCATAATTGCAGCGGTCTGAGATGCAGGCGCGCAAATGGCACTATGTCCATTGCCGCTACCATTAAGCCGATTACTTCCATGCACTGAGCCACTGAAGGGCGTGGAATGGAATGAAGGACACTGCAAGCATTCAGAAGTTTTGATAACCTGGACTCAGTCAGGTAAATTTTCATCTCTACAGAATCTATAAGAGTCCCTAGGAAGGAGACTCTTGTGAGTGGTGATAGAGAACTCTTTTCCACGTTCACCTTCCACCCATGCGACCTCAGAAATGCCAGAACTATCTCTGTATGAGACTTGGCCATTTGAAAGCTTGACGCCTGTATCAGGATGTCGTCTAGATACGGAGCCACCGCTATGCCTCGCGGTCTTAGAACCGCCAGAAGTGAGCCCAAAACCTTTGTAAAGATTCTCAGGGCCGTAGCCAACCCGAAGGGAAGAGCTACAAACTGGTAATGCCTGTCTAGAAAGGCAAATCTTAGGTACCGATAATGATCTTTGTGAATCGGTATATGAAGGTAGGCATCCTTTAAGTCTACCGTGGTCATGTATTGACCCTCTTGGATCATGGGTAGGATGGTTCGAATAGTTTCCATTTTGAATGATGGAACTCTTAGGAATTTGTTTAAGATTTTTAGGTCCAAGATTGGTCTGAACGTTCCCTCCTTCTTGGGAACCACAAACAGATTCGAGTAAAACCCTTGCCCTTGTTCCGTCCGCGGAACTGGGTGGATCACCCCCAATACTAAGAGGTCTTGCACACAACGTAGAAATGCCTCTTTCTTTATTTGGTTTGCTGATAACCTTGAAATATGAAATCTCCCTTGTGGAGGAGATGCTTTGAAGTCCAGAAGATATCCCTTAGATATGATCTCCAACGCCCAGGGATCCTGGACATCTCTTACCCAAGCCTGGGCGAAGAGAGATAGCCTGCCCCCCCCCCCACTAGATCCGTTTCCGGATAGGGGGCCCTCTCTTCATGCTGTCTTAGGGGCAGAAGAAGGCTTTCTGGCCTGCTTGCCCTTGTTCCAGGACTGGTTAGTTTTCCAGCCCTGTCTGTAACGAGCAACAGGTCCTTCCTGTTTTGGAGCGGAGGAAGTTGATGCTGCTCCTGCCTTGAAGTTTCGAAAGGCACGAAAATTAGACTGTTTGGCCTTTGACTTGGCCCTGTCCTGAGGAAGAGTATGACCCTTACCCCCAGTAATGTCAGCAATAATTTCTTTCAAGCCGGGCCCGAATAAGGTCTGCCCTTTGAAAGGAATATTAAGCAATTTAGATTTACAAGTCAAGTCAGCTGACCAGGATTTAAGCCATAGCGCTCTGCGCGCCTGGATGGCGAATCCGGAGTTCTTAGCCGTTAGTTTGGTTAAATGTACAACGGCATCAGAAACAAATGCATTAGCTAGCTTAAGTGGTTTAAGCTTGGCCATAATCTCATCCAATGGAGCTGTGCGAATGGCCTCTTCCAGAGACTCAAACCAGAATGCCGCAGCCGCTGTAAGATAAAACCTTGTTGAACAAACATTTTCTTAAGGTAACCTTCTAATTTTTTATCCATTGGATCAGAAAAAGCACAACTATCCTCCACCGGGATAGTGGTACGCTTAGCTAAAGTAGAAACTGCTCCCTCCACCTTAGGGACCGTCTGCCATAAGTCTTGTGTGGTGGCGTCTATCGGGAACATTTTTCTAAACATCGGAGGTGGGGAAAAAGGCACACCGGGTCTATCCCACTCCTTGCTAATAATTTCTGTAAGCCTTTTAGGTATAGGAAAAACGTCAGTACACACCGGTACCGCAAAGTATCTATCCAACCTACATACTTTCTCTGGAATTGCAACCGTGTTACAATCATTCAGAGCCGCTAATACCTCCCCTAGCAATACGCGGAAGTTCTCAAGCTTAAATTTAAAATTAGAAATCTCTGAATCCGGTCTCCCTGGATCAGATCCGTCACCCACAGAATGAAGCTCTCCGTCCTCATGTTCTGCAAAATGTGATGCAGTATCAGACATGGCTCTCACATCATCAGTGCGCTCTGTCCTTAACCCAGAGCTATCGCGCTTGCCTCTTAATTCAGGCAATTTAGATAATACCTCTGTCATAACAGCAGCCATGTCTTGCAAAGTGATTTGTATGGGCCTCTCTGATGCACTTGGCGCCACAATATCACGTGCCCCCTGAGCGGGAGGCGAAGGTACTGACACGTGAGGAGAGTTAGTCGGCATAACTTCCCCCTCGTTGTCTGGTGATAATTTCTTTACAGATATAGATTGACTTTTATTCAAAGTGACATCAATACATTTAGTACACATATTTCTGTGGGGCTCCACATTGGCCTTCAAACATAGTGAACAAGCAGATTCATCTGTGTCCGACATGTTTAAACAGACTCGCAATGCGACTAGCAAGCTTGGAAAAACCTTTCAAGTAAATTTACAAGCAATATAAAAAAACGCTACTGCGCCTTTAAGAAGCACAAAAAAACGTCACAGTTGAAATAACAAAGAACCAAATAAGTTATAGCAACCAAATCTTCACAGTAAATGTATTAAGTTAGAAGAGTATTGCACCCACTAGCAAATGGATGATTAACCCCTTAATACCCAGAAACGGATAATCAAATTAACAATTAACGTTTTTTTATCACAGTCAAACACACTGTCACAGGTCTGCTGTGACTGATTACCTCCCTCAAAATGACTTTTGAAGACCCCTGAGCTCTCTAGAGACGTCCTGGATCAAGGAGGAAGAAGCAGGAAGACTGAAACTGAATTTTTACTGCGCAAAAAAGCGATAAAATAGGCTCCTCCCACTCCTATTACAACAGTGGGAAACCTCAGTTAATCGTTTCTATATAGAAATAAACAACAGCCATGTGGAAAATTTCATGCCCCAAAAGATTTATCACCAAAGTACCTCACAAAAAATGAATAACATGCCAGTAAACATTTTAAACATACACTTTAAAAAGTTAGATAGTGTTATTAATAAGCCTGCTACCAGTCGCTTCTACTGCAGTTAAGGCTTATACAATACTTCGGTATTAACAGTATTTTCTTAGTCAAATTCCATTCCTTAGAAAATTACTTATTGTACATACATTCATCAGCCTGATACCAGTCGCCGCTGCATTTAAGGCTGTACTTACATTACATCGGTATCAGCAGTATTTTCTTAGTCAATTCCATTCCTTAGAAAAATAATTTACTGCACATACCTCGTTTGCAGGATTCCCCGCATGCTATTCCCTTTCTGAAAGTTACCCCACTCCTCAGAATGTGCGAGAACAGCCAGTGGATCTTAGTTACTTCTGCTAAGATCACAGAAAACGCAGGCAGATTCTTCTTCTAAATACTGCCTGAGAACAAACAGCACACTCCGGTGCCATTTAAAATAACAAACTTTTGATTGAAGAAATAAACTAAGCATAAAAACACCACAGACCTCTCACAACGACCTATCTAGTTGAGTTGCAAGAGAATGACTGGATATGACATGTGAGGGGAGGAACTATATAGCAGCTCTGCTTGGGTGATCCTCTTGCAACTTCCTGTTGGGAAGGAGATATAATCCCATAAGTAATGGATGACCCGTGGACTGAATACACTTAACAAGAGAAAGAGCTGTTTTCTTTGGGGCATGCCCCGCAAAAGGCCCTTTTAAGGGCTGGTAAGGTAAAAGAGCTTTTCTATTTTTATTTTAGAATAGGGTAGGGCATTTTTTTATTTTGGGGGGCTTTGTTATTTTATTAGGGGGCTTAGAGTAGGTGTAATTAGCTTAAAATTGTTGTAATATTTTTCTAATGTTTGTAAATATTTTTTAATTTTTTGTAACTTAGTTCTTTTTTTATTTTTTGTACTTTAGTTAGTTTATTTAATTGTATTTATTTGTAGGTATTGTATTTAATTAATTTATTGCTAGTGTAGTGTTAGGTTTAATTGTAGATAATTGTAGGTATTTTAGTTAATTAATTTATTTATTGCTAGTGTAGTGTTAGGTTTAATTGTAACTTAGGTTAGGATTTATTTTACAGGTAATTTTGTAATTATTTGAACTAGGTAACTATTAAATAGTTATTAACTATTTAATAGCTATTGTACCTGGTTAAAATAAATACAAAGTTGCCTGTAAAATAAATATTAATCCTAAAATAGCTACAATATAATTATAATTTATATTGTAGCTATATTAGGATTTATTTTACAGGTAAGTATTTAGCTTTAAATAGGATTCATTTATTTAATAAGAGTTAATTTATTTCATTAGATAAAAATTATATTTAACTTAGGGGGGTGTTAGTGTTAGGGTTAGACTTAGCTTTAGGGGTTAATACATTTAATAGAGTAGCAGCGAGGTCCGGTCGGCAGATTAGGGGTTAATACTTGAAGTTAGGTGTCGGTGATGTTAGGGAGGGCAGATTAGGGGTTAATACTATTTATTATAGGGTTATTGAGGCGGATTAGGGGTTAATAACTTTATTAGAGTAGCGGTGAGGTCCGGTCGGAAGATAAGGGGTTAATCACTGTAGGTAGGTGGTGGCGACGTTTTGGGGGGCAGATTAGGGGTTAATAAATATAATATAGGGGTCGGCGGTGTTAGGGGCAGCAGATTAGGGGTACATAAGGATAACGTAGGTGGCGGCGCTGTGCGGTCGGCAGATTAGGGGTTAAAAAATTTTAATAGAGTGGCGGCGATGTGGGGGGACCTCGGTTTAGGGGTACATAGGTAGTTTATGGGTGTTAGTGTACTGTAGAGCACAGTAGTTAAGAGCTTTATGAACCGACGTTAGCCCAGAAAGCTCTTAACTCCTGGCTTTTTTCTGCGGCTGGAGTTTTGTCATTAGATTTCTAACGCTCACTTCAGCCAAGACTCTAAATACCAGCGTTAGAAAGATCCCATCGAAAAGATAGGATACGCAAATGGCGTAGGGGGATCTGCGGTATGGAAAAGTCGCGGCTGGAAAGTGAGCGTTAGACCCTTTAATGACTGACTCTAAATACCAGCGGGCAGTAAAAACCAGCGTTAGGACCCCTAACGCTGGTTTTGACGGCTAACGCAGAACTCTAAATCTAGGCGATTGTTATTTATATGCCCACATGAACTAGCACTCCCTTGCTGTGAAAAGCTAATAACAATCGTGATAAGAGGCTGTCTTTAGTGGCTTCAAAACAGGCAGAAATTTAGATGTTTAAATGTTATAAAGTATATTAATCTAACAATATTGGTTGTGCAAAGCTGGGAAATGGGTAGTAAAGGTGTTATCTACAGGGATAGGCAAGGTGTCCATACACGGACACTGGTGTCTGACTAGCCCTTGCAGTGTCCCCCACAACCTTAGTATATATTTTCTTTCTGATTAAATAATAGGAATAAAAAAAATATGTAGTGGGAATAAAGTTAGTGGCTTGTCAAGAGACTGCTAGCGATAATGGGTGATAAGTTATGGAATAAATAAAGCCTGAGTGAAATACTGGATGTGTATCTGCATCTGTATAATAATACCCAGCACTATATAATGACACAATAGTGACACTGGCACATGCGTATAGCCAGAGGAGGGCTGGTTATAGGATCAGTGGTATCTGCATCAATATAATAATACCCAGCACTATACAAAGACACAGTAGTGACACTGGCTCATGGGTATAGCCAGACAAGGGTTGGTTATAGGATCAGTGGTATCTGCATCAGTATAATAACACCCAGCGCTCTATAATGACACAGTAGTGACACTGGCACATGCATATAGCCAGACGAGGGCTGGTTATAGGATCAGTGGTATCTGCATCAGTATAATAACACCCAGCACTATATAATGACACAGTAGGGACACTGGCACATGCGTATAGCCAGACAAGGGCTGGTTATATGATCAGTGGTATGTGTATCAGTATAATAACACCCAGCGCTATATAATGACACAATAGTGACACTGGCACATGTGTATAGTCAGAGAAGAGATGGTTATAGGATAAGTGGTATCTGTATCAGTATAACACCAAGCACTATATAATGACACAGTAGTGACACTGGCACATGTGTATAGTCAGAGGAGGGCTGGTTATAGGATCAATGGTATCTGTATCAGTATAATAACACCCAGCGCTATATAATGACACAGTAGTGACACTGGCTCTTGGGTATAGCCAGAGGAGGGCTGGTTATATAATCAGTGGTATCTGCATCAGTATAATAACACCCAGCGCTATATAATGACACAGTAGTGACACTGGCACATGGGTATAGTCAGAGGAGGGCTGGTTATAGGATCAGTGGTATCTGTATCAGTATAATAACACCCAGCGCTATATAATGACACAGTAGTGACACTGGCTCTTGGGTATAGCCAGAGGAGGGCTGGTTATATAATCAGTGGTATCTGCATCAGTATAATAACACCCAGCGCTATATAATGACACAATAGTGACACTGACACATGGGTATAGCCAGAGAAGGGCTGGTTATAGGGTCAGTAGTATCTGCATCAGTATAATAACACCCAGCACTATATAATGACACAATAGTGACACTGGCACATGGGTATAGCCAGAGGAGGGCTGGTAATAGGATCAGTGGTATCTGCATCAGTATAACACCCAGCACTATATAATGACACAGTAAGGACACTGGCACATGGGTATAGCCAGAGGAGGGCTGGTTATAGGGTCAGTAGTATCTGCATCAGTATAACACCCAGCACTATATAATGACACAGTAAGGACACTGGCACATGGGTATAGCCAGAGAAGGGCTGGTTATAGCAGTGTTTTTCAACCAGTGTGCCGTGAGAGATCCTCAGGTGTGCCGCGGCAGACTGACAACAGTGCGGGGGTGTCCCTCTTTCAAATTTTGAAATATTGGGAGGTATGTGACAGGCTCATGAGGCATCATTTACAACTATGACATTGACATTTATTCACAGACAATCATATATAGTATATATCCTGTATTAGGCTACAATGTGTGATTTTGTAAAATTTTGGGATGGTGGTGTGAGACAGGATTTTTTAATGTAAAAAAGTGTGCCACGGCAAAAAAAAGGTTGCAAATCACTGGGTTATAGGATCAGTGGTATCTGTATCAGTATAATAACACCAAGCACTATAAAATAATGTTTTTAATTTCATATGTACCTTGGTGTCCTTCACTAAGGTCTGTACTTTGGAAAATGTCCGCCACAGCCTTTGTCTGCGCCTATCCCTGTTTATCAATCGTTTTAAACAATAACAATTTTAGTGTAGACTATCCCTTTAATATAACAGTGTTGGTTATGGAAAACTGGGGTTTATCCATCTTTTTAAACAAACATTTTCAAGTAGACTGTCCCGGTTCCAAAAAAATAAATATACATACATGGAAACAAGAAGGTTTAGATAAAAGTATTGTTCTCAGAGCGGGAGGACTGGGACAGAAAGATACTACAAAGTTAATTTTCCAATTTTCTCTCTAAAGTATTGGCCTTTGAGCAAACAGTGATGAAGAAAAGGAGGACTTTGTGTGAATAGTTAGAAAGATAACATAATTAGGTATTCTCTCCCTACAATATCAGCCCACTGTATTGGGTTGTGTATTTCATATGCAAAATAAACCTAAATGAACCATTTCCCATACATTTTAAACTCTGCAGCTGGTATAACAAGTAAATCGAAACATATTAAGAAGAAACCTATTTTTTTACATTACACTTTCCATTATGTTTCCCCTTAAAATATGTACCCTTTACACAGGTTTAACAGAACAGAGAGAAATGTTAATAAAATGCTCTAACAGATTAAAACACTTATTATTACACTACAATGTCACTAAGACTAGGGAAACATACATTTGAGTTATTAAAGTGAAATAGTTTCAGACTAATCAAGTAAAAAGCAAATATTATTGGGTACAACTAGAACTATCATTTCCAAGTAGAGTAGCTGTTCAAAGGGTCGTCATCCGTAAAAAGCTAAATACGCATTGCCAAGTCAGGAAATCTTTTACTATGCAGGAATCATGCTAATACATTAAATAGATATAGCCTGATACTGAAGCACTTAGTGAGGCTAATGGCAGGTTCGAGACTGATGAATCCCGACGTCCAAGTTTTATAAACATATCATGCTTTTGGGATTATCAAACAAGTGAACGCCAGTTAGAGATCAGAATCCTTTACATGTACAGTAAATCTTATTATACCAATGCTTAGTCCCAGAAAAGAAGAATTAAAAAGTGCTAAAAAGCAGTGTACATTTTATGTTCATTCAATACACCCCATCTGTTGTATGCACTTCAGTTTAAAGACAAAACATTGCAAAATAAATAACAAAAACATACTCTGGAAAAATAGCTGATCCTAAGTGAGAAAGCTCTTCATCTTCAATTGTAAAGCCATTGCAGTTAACCTACAGGAATAAAAAGAGATTAAGTCAGATCACTAAAGTCTTTAATCCCCCTGCTATTTTAATATAGTGTTACTTTATTACGGTTTATGCTACGCAACTCTGTTCTTACTGAGAAGAAAAAGAAAAAAAATACAAGATAATTTAATTTCCTTCTGTATAAGGAGAGTCCACAGCATCATTCCTTTCTGTTGGGGAATACTGAACCTGACCACCAGGAGGAAGCAAAGACACCCCAGCCAAAGGCTTAAAATACCTCTCCCACTTCCCCCATCCCCCAGTCATTCTGCCGAGGAAACAAGGAACAGTATGAGAAATATCAGGGTATAAATGGTGCAGAAGAAAAATATAATTTAGCGGGCGGCCCAGCGGAGAACACAGACGGGGCCGTGGACTCTCGTTATACAAAAGGAAATTAAATTATCTGGTAAGCATAATTTATGTTTTCCTTCTTAATATAAGGAGAGTCCACTGCATCATTCCTTACTGTTGGGAAACTTATACCCAAGCTCTAGAGGACACTGAATGATAATGGGAGGGACAAAAAGAGAGGTGAACCCTGATCTGAGGGCACCACAGTCTGCAAAACCTTTCTACCGAAAGCTGCTTCAGCTGAAGCAAAACCATCAAACTTGTAAAATTTAGAAAAAGTATGTAAGGAGGACCAGGTAGCCTTACAAATCTAATCCATAGAGGCCTCGTTCTTAAAGGCCCAAGAGGACGCCACTGCTCTAGCCGTAATCCTGTGAGATGTTTTATGTCCCGCTGTCTCATAAGCTAAGCGGGATAACACTCCTTAACTAAAAAGATAATTAAGTCGAAGAGACCTTCTGACCCTTACGCTTCCCGGAATACACAACAAATAAGGAAGAAGTTTGTCTAAAATCTTTAGTAGCCTGAAGATAGAACTTCAAGGCGCGAACCACATCCAAATTATGAAGCAGACGTTCTTTTGAAGAAGAAGGATTGGGACACAAGGAAGGAACCACAATCTCTTGATTGATGTTGCGGCCTGACACGACCTTAGGAAGAAAACTTAACTTAGTACGTAGGACTGCATTATCAGAATGGAACACCAGATAAGGAGGCTCACATTGCAAGGCAGCAATCTCAGATACTCTGCACGCAGAAGCAATAGCCAGTAGAAAAAGAACCTTCCAGGACAACAATTTAATGTTAATTTCATGCATAGGCTCAAACGTAGCCCGTTGCAAAACTTTAAACACAGGTCTGATCCTAATCAGAGACTTAACAAAGGACTGTACCATCTGGAAGCTCCGAGGGCCTCTTGTGCAGTAAACAGACAGGGCCGAAATCTGTCCCCTCAGGGAACTCGAAGAAAGGCCCTTCTCCAGACCATCCTGGAGAAACGACAGGATCCTGGCAACCTTAACATTATGCCATAAAAATCCACGCTCATCACACAAGAATAAGTAGGTTCTCCACACCTTATGACAGATGCGATGAGTAACCGTATTACAAGCTTGAATAAGAGTATCAATAACTCTCTCAGAAAAACCTCTTGGCTAGAACTAAGAGTTCAATCTCCACGCAGTCAGCCTCAGAGAATCTAGATTTTGATGAACAAAAGGACCTTGTTCCAGCAGATCCCTGCAACAAGTTAACTTCTACGAAGAAGAGATGATGACATCCCAACAAGATCCCACGAACCACATCCTTCGCGGCCATGGAGTAATTAGTATCACTGATGCCCGCTTCTGCTTGATGCGAGCCACTACACGAGGAAGGAGTGGTAACGGCGGGAAAAGGTAAATTAGACTGAACCTACAAGGCACTGCTAATGCATCTATTAGCTCCGCCTGAGGATCCCTGGACCTCGACCTATATCTGGGTAGCTTGGTATTAAGAAGGGACACCATGAGATCTATCTCCGGTGTCCCCCACCTGTTGCATATCTCCGCAAACACTTCGGGATGAAGAGACCATTCTCCCGGATGAAAGGATTGTCTGCTGAGAAAATCCACTTCCCAGTTGTCCACACCCGGAATGTGGATCGCTGACAGTTAACAACTGTGGGCCTCTGCCCCCTCCACAATCCGAGATACTTCCCTCATTGCTAGGGAGCTTCTCGTTCCCTCCCCCCGGTGGTTGATGTAAGCCACTGAGGTTATATTGTCTGATTGGAATCTGATAAACTGGGACAAACCCAGAAGGGGCCAAGCCTTCAGAGTATTGAAGATTGCCCGAAGCTTCAGAATGTTGATCGAGAGGGAGCATTCCTCCTGAGTCCATGGGTCCTGTGCATTCTTGGCACCCCAAACAGCTCCCCATCCTGATAGACTTGCATCTGTAGTCACAATCTCCCAGGATGTCCCTCGGGACAGATGATTTGGACAGAACCACCAAGAGAGCGATTCTCTTGACCGGGTGTCCAGAGAAATCTGTTGAGACAGATCCGAATGATCGCCATTCCACTGCCTCAGCATGCACAGTTGCAACGGTCTGAGAAGGAACCTGGCAAAGGGAATGATGTCCATGCTGGACACCATGAGACCAATCGCCTCCATACACTGAGCCACAGAGGGCCTTAAGGAGGCCCGGAGGGCAAGACATGCCGAATCTAGCTTGCAACGTCTCTGGTCTGTTAGATAAATCCTTATGGATATGGAGTCTATTATAGCACCCAGGAATTCCACCCTGGTGCTTGGAATAAGAGAACTCTTTTCTAGGTTTATCTTCCACCCATGAGATCGAAGAAGAGAGAGAAGAGATTCCGAATGGACCTCCGCCAGACGAAAAGATTGTGCTTGTACCAGAATATCGTCCAAGTAGGGCGCTACTGCTATACCCCAAGTTCTGGCAACGACTAGAATAGCCCCTAAAATCTTTGTAAAAATCCATGGAGCAGTAGGTAGACCAAACAAAAGTGCAATGAACTGGAAGTGCTGGTCCAGGAACGCAAACCTTAGGAACTGGAAGTGATCCTTGTGGATTGGAACATGAAGATAAGCATCCTTCAGATCTATAGTGGTCATGAACTGCCCTTCCTGAACTAAGGGAAGGATGGACCTTATCTCCATCTTGAACAATTTAAAAATGTGTTTAAGCACTTTAGGTCCAGAATCGGGCAGATAATTCCCTCCTTCTTTGGGACCACAAAAAGGTTTGAATAGTATCCCAAACCTCTTTCTGCTATAGGTACCGGGACAATGACCCCTAACGAGGACAGATTCTGCATGCACCTCAGAAAGGCTTCCCTCTTTTCTGGTCTGGAAGACAGGCTTGAGAGGAGAAATCTGCCCTTGGGTGGATGAGACTTGAAACCTATCTTTTATCCTGAGCTATGACGTCCCTGAGCCAAGCATCTGAAAAGAGTGACAGTCTGCCCCCTACATGATCCAGTGCCAGATCGGGGGCCGCCCCTTCATGCTGATTTAGTCTTGGCGGGCTTCTTGCTCTGCTTGGATTTATTCCAGGTCTGAGCCGGCTTTCAAGTGCTCGGGCTCGAGCGGAGGGTTGCTGATGTTTGGATTTATCAGAACGAAAGGAACAAAAATTACACACTTGTCCCTTTGACATGTTCTTTTTATCTTGCGGTAGGAAGGCATCCTTGCCCCTGTAACAGTTGAGATAATTGAGTCCAAGCCTGGACCAAATAAAATATTTCCCTTAAAGGGACATAAAACCCAAATATTTTCTTTCATGATTCAGATAGAACATACAAGTTTAAACAACTTTCCAATTTACTTCTGTTATCAAATTGTCTTTGTTTTCCTGTTATCCTTGTTGAAAAAGTGGGATGAAAGCTCCTGATTGTGCACGTGTCTAGAGCACTATATGGCAGCAGTATATGTATACCAGTATAAGTCCTGAATGGGGTATCAAATCGGTTGCCCATTTCTTAAATAAAGATCAGGACATAGAAGTGAATACCAAAGATTTCATCATCAGGCTGTTAAAATTTGTTCTTAAACACAATTATTTCGTCTTTGATGAAAAATTCTTCTTACAAATATGTGGCACCGCCATGGGTACCTCGTGTGCACCCACTTATGCCAACTTGTACCTGGGCTGGTGGGAAGAGATGATAGTGTTCAATGAGAACATGAACCAATATACCCGCTACATCTCCCACTGGTCCAGGTACATAGATGACATCTTTATGATTTGGGAGGGCTCAATTGAGACTTTACAAACATTCATAGAATGTCTAAACATCAACCCCTTTGGCCTTTATCTGACATACAACACTAGTATGGAAAAAGGTTGAATTTCTAGATTTGACTATTGTAAAACATAACAACAAACTAGAAACAGAATCTTACAGAAAACCCACTGCGACCAACAACATACTACATGCCAGCAGCCATCATCACCCTTCTACAATTCGTAGCCTCCCATACGGCGAATATTTAAGACTTAGAAGGAACAGTTCTAGCATCAATGCTTTCAAGCAAGCAGCAGGTGAACTAAGAAAAAGACGTTTGGAACGAGGGTACACCAAAAAGTCACTAGCAAGGGCCTATCGTAAAGCACTATCAAAAGATAGGTCAGACCTGCTTAGACCAAACAATACCACATCATCTGACACAAATACAATAAGGTTTATATCGACCTATAACAGCCAAAGTGATGAAGTATCTAACATTATCAAAAAACACTGGCACATTCTAAAAAGTGATGATAAATTGAATATGGTATTACCAACTAATCCGTCTTTTACTTTCAGACGTGCGAACAATCTAAATGACCATCTCACAAATAGTCGCTTCAATAGAAAACATAATTTATGTAAGAACTTACCTGATAAATTCATTTCTTTCATATTAACAAGAGTCCATGAGCTAGTGACGTATGGGATATACATTCCTACCAGGAGGGGCAAAGTTTCCCAAACCTTAAAATGCCTATAAATACACCCCTCACCACACCCACAAATCAGTTTAACGAATAGCCAAGAAGTGGGGTGATAAGAAAAAAAGTGCGAAGCATATAAAATAAGGAATTGGAATAATTGTGCTTTATACAAAAAAATCATAACCACCACAAAAAAGGGTGGGCCTCATGGACTCTTGTTAATATGAAAGAAATGAATTTATCAGGTAAGTTCTTACATAAATTATGTTTTCTTTCATGTAATTAACAAGAGTCCATGAGCTAGTGACGTATGGGATAATGACTACCCAAGATGTGGATCTTTCCACACAAGAGTCACTAGAGAGGGAGGGATAAAATAAAGACAGCCAATTCCTGCTGAAAATAATCCACACCCAAAATAAAGTTTAACAAAAAACATAAGCAGAAGATTCAAACTGAAACCGCTGCCTGAAGAACTTTTCTACCAAAAACTGCTTCAGAAGAAGAAAATACATCAAAATGGTAGAATTTAGTAAAAGTATGCAAAGAGGACCAAGTTGCTGCTTTGCAGATCTGGTCAACCGAAGCTTCATTCCTAAACGCCCAGGAAGTAGATACTGACCTAGTAGAATGAGCTGTAATTCTCTGAGGCGGAATTTTACCCGACTCAACATAGGCAAGATGAATTAAAGATTTCAACCAAGATGCCAAAGAAATGGCAGAAGCTTTCTGGCCTTTCCTAGAACCGGAAAAGATAACAAATAGACTAGAAGTCTTACGGAAAGATTTCGTAACTTCAACATAATATTTCAAAGCTCTAACAACATCCAAAGAATGCAATGATTTCTCCTTAGAATTCTTAGGATTAGGACATAATGAAGGAACCACAATTTCTCTACTAATGTTGTTGGAATTCACAACTTTAGGTAAAAATTCAAAAGAAGTTCGCAACACCGCCTTATCCTGATGAAAAATCAGAAAAGGAGACTCACACGAAAGAGCAGATAATTCAGAAACTCTTCTAGCAGAAGAGATGGCCAAAAGGAACAAAACTTTCCAAGAAAGTAATTTAATGTCCAATGAATGCATAGGTTCAAACGGAGGAGCTTGAAGAGCTCCCAGAACCAAATTCAAACTCCAAGGAGGAGAAATTGACTTAATGACAGGTTTTATACGAACCAAAGCTTGTACAAAACAATGAATATCAGGAAGAATAGCAATCTTTCTGTGAAAAAGAACAGAAAGAGCGGAGATTTGTCCTTTCAAAGAACTTGCGGACAAACCCTTATCTAAACCATCCTGAAGAAACTGTAAAATTCTTGGTATTCTAAAAGAATGCCAAGAAAAATGATGAGAAAGACACCAAGAAATATAAGTCTTCCAGACTCTATAATATATCTCTCGAGATACAGATTTACGAGCCTGTAACATAGTATTAATCACAGAGTCAGAGAAACCTCTATGACCAAGAATCAAGCGTTCAATCTCCATACCTTTAAATTTAAGGATTTCAGATCCGGATGGAAAAAAGGACCTTGTGACAGAAGGTCTGGTCTTAACGGAAGAGTCCATGGTTGGCAAGATGCCATCCGTACAAGATCCGCATACCAAAACCTGTGAGGCCATGCCGGAGCTATTAGCAGAACAAACGAGCATTCCCTCAGAATCTTGGAGATTACTTTTGGAAGAAGAACTAGAGGCGGAAAGATATAGGCAGGATGATACTTCCAAGGAAGTGATAATGCATCCACTGCCTCCGCCTGAGGATCCCGGGATCTGGACAGATACCTGGGAAGTTTCTTGTTTAGATGAGAGGCCATCAGATCTATCTCTGGGAGCCCCCACATTTGAACAATCTGAAGAAATACCTCTGGGTGAAGAGACCATTCGCCCGGATGCAACGTTTGGCGACTGAGATAATCCGCTTCCCAATTGTCTACACCTGGGATATGAACCGCAGAGATTAGACAGGAGCTGGATTCCGCCCAAACCAAAATTCGAGATACTTCTTTCATAGCCAGAGGACTGTGAGTCCCTCCTTGATGATTGATGTATGCCACAGTTGTGACATTGTCTGTCTGAAAACAAATGAACGATTCTCTCTTCAGAAGAGGCCAAAACTGAAGAGCTCTGAAAACTGCACGGAGTTCCAAGATATTGATCGGTAATCTCACCTCCTGAGATTCCCAAACTCCTTGTGCCGTCAGAGATCCCCACACAGCTCCCCAACCTGTGAGACTTGCATCTGTTGAAATTACAGTCCAGGTCAGAAGAACAAAAGAAGCCCCCTGAATTAAACGAAGGTGATCTGTCCACCACGTTAGAGAGTGCCGAACAATCGGTTTTAAAGATATTAATTGATATATCTTCGTGTAATCCCTGCACCATTGGTTCAGCATACAGAGCTGAAGTGGTCGCATGTGAAAACGAGCAAAGGGGATCGCGTCCGATGCAGCAGTCATAAGACCTAGAATTTCCATGCATAAGGCTACCGAAGGGAATGATTGAGACTGAAGGTTTCGACAGGCTGTAATCAATTTTAGACGTCTCTTGTCTGTTAAAGACAGAGTCATGGACACTGAATCTATCTGGAAACCCAGAAAGGTTACCCTTGTTTGAGGAATCAAAGAACTTTTTGGTAAATTGATCCTCCAACCATGATCTTGAAGAAACAACACAAGTCGATTCGTATGAGACTCTGCTAAATGTAAAGACTGAGCAAGTACCAAGATATCGTCCAAATAAGGAAATACCACAATACCCTGTTCTCTGATTACAGACAGAAGGGCACCGAGAATCTTTGTGAAAATTCTTGGAGCTGTAGCAAGGCCAAACGGTAGAGCCACAAATTGGTAATGCTTGTCTAGAAAAGAGAATCTCAGGAACTGATAATGATCTGGATGAATCGGAATATGCAGATATGCATCCTGTAAATCTATTGTGGACATATAATTCCCTTGCTGAACAAAAGGCAATATAGTCCTTACAGTTACCATCTTGAACGTTGGTATCCTTACATAACGATTCAATAATTTTAGATCCAGAACTGGTCTGAAGGAATTCTCCTTCTTTGGTACAATGAAGAGATTTGAATAAAACCCCATCCCCTGTTCCGGAACTGGAACTGGCATAATTACTCCAGCCAACTCTAGATCTGAAACACAATTCAGAAATGCTTGAGCTTTCACTGGATTTACTGGGACATGGGAAAGAAAAAATCTCTTTGCAGGAGGTCTCATCTTGAAACCAATTCTGTACCCTTCTGAAACAATGTTCTGAATCCAAAGATTGTGAACAGAATTGATCCAAATTTCTTTGAAAAAACGTAACCTGCCCCCTACCAGCTGAACTGGAATGAGGGCCGTACCTTCATGTGAACTTAGAAGCAGGCTTTGCCTTTCTAGCAGGCTTGGATTTATTCCAGACTGGAGATGGTTTCCAAACTGAAACTGCTCCTGAGGACGAAGGATCAGGCTTTTGTTCTTTGTTGAAACGAAAGGAACGAAAATGATTGTTAGCCCTGTTTTTACCTTTAGACTTTTTATCCTGTGGTAAAAAAGTTCCTTTCCCACCAGTAACAGTTGAAATAATAGAATCCAACTGAGAACCAAATAATTTGTTTCCCTGGAAAGAAATGGAAAGTAGAGTTGATTTAGAAGCCATATCAGCATTCCAGGTCTTAAGCCATAAAGCTCTTCTGGCTAAGATAGCCAGAGACATAAACCTAACATCAACTCTAATAATATCAAAAATGGCATCACAGATGAAATTATTAGCATGCTGGAGAAGAATAATAATATCATGAGAATCACGATTTGTTACTTGTTGCGCTAGAGTTTCCAACCAAAAAGTTGAAGCTGCAGCAACATCAGCCAATGATATAGCAGGTCTAAGAAGATTACCTGAACATAGATAAGCTTTTCTTAGAAAAGATTCAATTTTTCTATCTAAAGGATCCTTAAACGAGGTACCATCTGACGTAGGAATGGTAGTACGTTTAGCAAGGGTAGAAATAGCCCCATCAACTTTAGGGATTTTGTCCCAAAATTCTAACCTGTCAGGCGGAACAGGATATAATTGCTTAAAACGTTTAGAAGGAGTCAATGAATTACCCAATTTATCCCATTCCTTAGAAATTACTGCAGAAATAGCATTAGGAACAGGAAAGACTTCTGGAATAACCGCAGGAGCTTTAAAAACCTTATCCAAACGTATAGAATTAGTATCAAGAGGACTAGAATCCTCTATTTCTAAAGCAATTAGTACTTCTTTAAGTAAAGAGCGAATAAATTCCATCTTAAATAAATATGAAGATTTATCAGCATCAATCTCTGAGATAGAATCCTCTGAACCAGAAGAGTCCAAAGAATCAGAATGATGGTGTTCATTTAAAAATTCATCTGTAGAGAGAGAAGATTTAAAAGACTTTTTACGTTTACTAGAAGGAGAAATAACAGACAAAGCCTTCTTTATGGATTCAGAAACAAAATCTCTTATATTATCAGGAACATTCTGCACCTTAGATGTTGAGGGAACTGCAACAGGCAATGGTACATCACTAAAGGAAATATTATCTGCTTTAACAAGTTTGTCATGACAATTATTACAAACAACAGCTGGAGGAATAGCTACCAAAAGTTTACAGCAGATACACTTAGCTTTGGTAGATCCAGCAGGCAGTGGTTTTCCTGTAGTATCTTCTGGCTCAGATGCAACGTGAGACATCTTGCAATATGTAAGAGAAAAAACAACATATAAAGCAAAATAGATCAAATTCCTTATAAGACAGTTTCAGGAATGGGAAAAAAATGCCAAACATCAAGCTTCTAGCAACCAGAAGCAAATGAAAAATGAGACTGAAATAATGTGGAGACAAAAGCGACGCCCATATTTTTTGGCGCCAAATAAGACGCCCACATTATTTGGCGCCTAAATGCTTTTGGCGCCAAAAATGACGCCACATCCGGAACGCCGACATTTTTGGCGCAAAATAACGTCAAAAATGACGCAACTTCCGGCGACACGTATGACGCCGGAAACGGAAAAGAATTTTTGCGCCAAAAAAGTCCGCGCCAAGAATGACGCAATAAAATGAAGCATTTTCAGCCCCCGCGAGCCTAACAGCCCACAGGGAAAAAAGTCAAATTTTTGAGGTAAGAAAAAATATGATAATTTAAAGCATAATCCCAAATATGAAACTGACTGTCTGGAAATAAGGAAAGTTGAACATTCTGAGTCAAGGCAAATAAATGTTTGAATACATATATTTAGAACTTTATAAATAAAGTGCCCAACCATAGCTTAGAGTGTCACAGAAAAACAGAATTTATGTTTACCTGATAAATTTCTTTCTCCAACGGTGTGTCCGGTCCACGGCGTCATCCTTACTTGTGGGATATTCTCTTCCCCAACAGGAAATGGCAAAGAGCCCAGCAAAGCTGGTCACATGATCCCTCCTAGGCTCCGCCTACCCCAGTCATTCGACCGACGTTAAGGAGGAATATTTGCATAGGAGAAACCATATGGTACCGTGGTGACTGTAGTTAAAGAAAATAAATTATCAGACCTGATTAAAAAACCAGGGCGGGCCGTGGACCGGACACACCCTTGGAGAAAGAAATTTATAAGGTAAACATAAATTCTGTTTTCTCCAACATAGGTGTGTCCGGTCCACGGCGTCATCCTTACTTGTGGGAACCAATACCAAAGCTTTAGGACACGGATGAAGGGAGGGAGCAAATCAGGTCACCTAAATGGAAGGCACCACGGCTTGCAAAACCTTTCTCCCAAAAATAGCCTCAGAAGAAGCAAAAGTATCAAACTTGTAAAATTTGGTAAAAGTGTGCAGTGAAGACCAAGTCGCTGCCCTACATATCTGATCAACAGAAGCCTCGTTCTTGAAGGCCCATGTGGAAGCCACAGCCCTAGTGGAATGAGCTGTGATTCTTTCGGGAGGCTGCCGTCCGGCAGTCTCGTAAGCCAATCTGATGATGCTTTTAATCCAAAAAGAGAGAGAGGTAGAAGTTGCTTTTTGACCTCTCCTTTTACCTGAATAAACAACAAACAAGGAAGATGTTTGTCTAAAATCCTTTGTAGCATCTAAATAGAATTTTAGAGCGCGAACAACATCCAAATTGTGCAACAAACGTTCCTTCTTTGAAACTGGTTTTGGACACAGAGAAGGTACGATAATCTCCTGGTTAATGTTTTTGTTAGAAACAACTTTTGGAAGAAAACCAGGTTTAGTACGTAAAACCACCTTATCTGCATGGAACACCAGATAAGGAGGAGAACACTGCAGAGCAGATAATTCTGAGACTCTTCTAGCAGAAGAAATCGCAACTAAAAACAAAACTTTCCAAGATAATAACTTAATATCAACGGAATGTAAGGGTTCAAACGGAACCCCCTGAAGAACTGAAAGAACTAAATTGAGACTCCAAGGAGGAGTCAAAGGTTTGTAAACAGGCTTGATTCTAACCAGAGCCTGAACAAAGGCTTGAACATCTGGCACAGCTGCCAGCTTTTTGTGAAGTAATACCGACAAGGCAGAAATCTGTCCCTTCAGGGAACTAGCAGCTAATCCTTTTTCCAATCCTTCTTGAAGGAAGGATAGAATCCTAGGAATCTTAACCTTGTCCCAAGGGAATCCTTTAGATTCACACCAACAGATATATTTTTTCCAAATTTTGTGGTAAATCTTTCTAGTTACGGGCTTTCTGGCCTGAACAAGAGTATCGATAACAGAATCTGAGAATCCTCGCTTCGATAAAATCAAGCGTTCAATCTCCAAGCAGTCAGCTGGAGTGAAACCAGATTCGGATGTTCGAACGGACCCTGAACAAGAAGGTCTCGTCTCAAAGGTAGCTTCCAAGGTGGAGCCGATGACATATTCACCAGATCTGCATACCAAGTCCTGCGTGGCCACGCAGGAGCTATCAAGATCACCGACGCCCTCTCCTGATTGATCCTGGCTACCAGCCTGGGGATGAGAGGAAATGGCGGGAACACATAAGCTAGTTTGAAGGTCCAAGGTGCTACTAGTGCATCCACTAGAGCCGCCTTGGGATCCCTGGATCTGGCCCCGTAGCAAGGAACTTTGAAGTTCTGACGAGAGGCCATCAGATCCATGTCTGGAATGCCCCACAGGTGAGTGACTTGGGCAAAGATTTCCGGATGGAGTTCCCACTCCCCCGGATGCAATGTCTGACGACTCAGAAAATCCGCTTCCCAATTTTCCACTCCTGGGATGTGGATAGCAGACAGGTGGCAGGAGTGAGACTCCGCCCATAGAATGATTTTGGTCACTTCTTCCATCGCTAGGGAACTCCTTGTTCCCCCCTGATGGTTGATGTACGCAACAGTTGTCATGTTGTCTGATTGAAACCGTATGAACTTGGTCCTCGCTAGCCGAGGCCAGGCCTTGAGAGCATTGAATATCGCTCTCAGTTCCAGAATATTTATCGGTAGAAGAGATTCTTCCCGAGACCAAAGACCCTGAGCTTTCAGGGATCCCCAGACCGCGCCCCAGCCCATCAGACTGGCGTCGGTCGTGACAATGACCCACTCTGGTCTGCGGAACGTCATCCCTTGAGACAGGTTGTCCAGGGACAGCCACCAACGGAGTGAGTCTCTGGTCCTCTGATTTACTTGTATCTTCGGAGACAAGTCTGTATAGTCCCCATTCCACTGACTGAGCATGCACAGTTGTAATGGTCTTAGATGAATGCGCGCAAAAGGAACTATGTCCATCGCCGCTACCATCAACCCGATCACTTCCATGCACTGAGCTATGGAAGGAAGAGGAACGGAATGAAGTATCCGACAAGAGTCTAGAAGTTTTTTTATGTGGTCTGAAGACAACTGAGACCTGTGGAACCTCCCCCTTGGGGGAAGTCCCTTGAATTCCAGAAGATAACCCTGGGAGACTATTTCTAGCGCCCAAGGTTCCAGAACATCTCTTGCCCAAGCCTGAGCGAAGAGAGAGAGTCTGCCCCCCACCAGATCCGGTCCCGGATCGGGGGCCAATATTTCATGCTGTCTTGGTAGCAGTGGCAGGCTTCTTGGCCTGCTTTCCCTTGTTCCAGCCTTGCATTGGTCTCCAAGCTGGCTTGGCTTGAGAAGTATTACCCTCTTGCTTAGAGGACGTAGCACTTTGGGCTGGTCCGTTTTTACGAAAGGGACGAAAATTAGGTCTATTTTTCGCCTTGAAAGGCCGATCCTGAGGAAGGGCGTGGCCCTTACCCCCAGTGATATCCGAGATAATCTCTTTCAAGTCAGGGCCAAACAGCGTTTTCCCCTTGAAAGGAATGTTTAGTAGCTTGTTCTTGGAAGACGCGTCAGCCGACCAAGATTTCAACCAAAGCGCTCTGCGCGCCACAATAGCAAACCCAGAATTCTTAGCCGCTAACCTAGCCAATTGCAAAGTGGCGTCTAGGGTGAAAGAATTAGCCAATTTGAGAGCATTGATTCTGTCCATAATCTCCTCATAAGGAGGAGAATCACTATCGAGTGCCTTTATCAGTTCATCAAACCAGAAACATGCGGCTGTAGTGACAGGGACAATGCATGAAATTGGTTGTAGAAGGTAACCCTGCTGAACAAACATCTTTTTAAGCAAACCTTCTAATTTTTTATCCATAGGATCTTTGAAAGCACAACTATCCTCTATGGGTATAGTGGTGCGTTTGTTTAAAGTAGAAACCGCTCCCTCGACCTTGGGGACTGTCTGCCATAAGTCCTTTCTGGGGTCGACCATAGGAAACAATTTTTTAAATATGGGGGGAGGGACGAAAGGAATACCGGGCCTTTCCCATTCTTTATTAACAATGTCCGCCACCCGCTTGGGTATAGGAAAAGCTTCTGGGAGCTCCGGCACCTCTAGGAACTTGTCCATTTTACATAGTTTCTCTGGTATGACCAACTTTTCACAATCATCCAGAGTGGATAATACCTCCTTAAGCAGAATGCGGAGATGTTCCAACTTAAATTTAAATGCAATTACATCAGGTTCAGCCTGTTGAGAAATGTTCCCTGAATCAGTAATTTCTCCCTCAGACAAAACCTCCCTGGCCCCCTCAGATTGGGTTAGGGGCCCTTCAGAGATATTAATATCAGCGTCGTCATGCTCTTCAGTAACTAAAACAGAGCAGCCACGCTTACGCTGACAAGGGTTCATTTTGGCTAAAATGTTTTTGACAGAATTATCCATTACAGCCGTTAA
The DNA here is from genome assembly GCF_027579735.1 of Bombina bombina. Taxonomy (NCBI): domain Eukaryota; kingdom Metazoa; phylum Chordata; class Amphibia; order Anura; family Bombinatoridae; genus Bombina; species Bombina bombina. The sequence continues at coordinate 1,124,200,079 of NC_069502.1, read as the reverse complement.
TTGTTGCATAGTAAGGAGTATTGGCGCGCTAGATGTACTAGGGGCCTCCTGAGTGGGCAAAACTCGTGTAGACGAAGGAGGGAATGATGCAGTACCATGCTTACTCCCCTCACTTGAGGAATCATCTTGGGCATCATTGTCATTATCACATAAATCACATTTATTTAAATGAACAGGAATTCTGGCTTCCCCACATTCAGAACACAGTCTATCTGGTAGTTCAGACATGTTAAACAGGCATAAACTTGATAATAAAGTACAAAAAACGTTTTAAAATAAAACCGTTACTGTCACTTTAAATTTTAAACTGAACACACTTTATTACTGCAATTGCGAAAAAACATGAAGGAATTGTACAAAATTCACCAAATTTTCACCACAGTGTCTTAAAGCCTTAAAAGTATTGCACACCAAATTTGGAAGCTTTAACCCTTAAAATAACGGAACCGGAGCCGTTTTAACACTTTAACCCCTTTACAGTCCCTGGTATCTGCTTTGCTGAGACCCAACCAAACCCAAAGGGGAATACGATACCAAATGACGCCTTCAGAAAGTCTTTTCTAAGTATCAGAGCTCCTCTCACATGCGACTGCATGCCATGCCTCTCAAAAATAAGTGCGCCACACCGGCGCGAAAATGAGGCTCTGCTTATGCTTTGGGAAAGCCCCAGAGAAATAAGGTGTCTAATACAGTGCCTGCCGATATTATAATATCAATAAACCCAGATAAAATGATTCCTCAGGGCTAAATATGTTTTAAAACTGAATCGATTTAGCCCAGAAAAGTCTACAATCTTAATAAGCCCTTGTGAAGCCCTTATTTACCATCGTAATAAACATGGCTTACCGGATCCCATAGGGAAAAAATGACAGCTTCCAGCATTACATCGTCTTGTTAGAATGTGTCATACCTCAAGCAGCAAGAGACTGCACACTGTTCCCCCAACTGAAGTTAATTGCTCTCAACAGTCCTGTGTGGAACAGCCATGGATTTTAGTTACGGTGCTAAAATCATTTTCCTCATACAAACAGAAATCTTCATCTCTTTTCTGTTTCTGAGTAAATAGTACATACCAGCACTATTTTAAAATAACAAACTCTTGATTGAATAATAAAAACTACAGTTAAACACTAAAAAACTCTAAGCCATCTCCGTGGAGATGTTGCCTGTACAACGGCAAAGAGAATGACTGGGGTAGGCGGAGCCTAGGAGGGATCATGTGACCAGCTTTGCTGGGCTCTTTGCCATTTCCTGTTGGGGAAGAGAATATCCCACAAGTAAGGATGACGCCGTGGACCGGACACACCTATGTTGGAGAAATAAGACTTACTTACCCCAGGACACTCATCTACATGTTTGTAGAATGCCAAACCAGTACTGAAACGAGAATCAGTAGAGGAAATGGTAAATATAAGAGTATATCGTCGATCTGAAAAGGGAGGTAAGAGATGAATCTCTACGACCGATAACAGAGAACCTTATGAAATAGACCCCGTAGAAGGAGATCACTGCATTCAATAGGCAATACTCTCTTCACATCCCTCTGACATTCACTGCACGCTGAGAGGAAAACCGGGCTCCAACTTGCTGCGGAGCACATATCAACGTAGAATCTAGCACAAACTTACTTCACCACCTCCCTTGGAGGCAAAGTTTGTAAAACTGATTTGTGGGTGTGGTGAGGGGTGTATTTATAGGCATTTTAAGGTTTGGGAAACTTTGCCCCTCCTGGTAGGAATGTATATCCCATACGTCACTAGCTCATGGACTCTTGTTAATTACATGAAAGAAATAGACACAAGAAACCAATTCATCAAGGATCAGTACCTTGTGGGCATTGTAATATCTGCCAGTACATGGTGAATAAAGATACCATGGTTGATAGATTCTGTAAAACTTGGAGAATTAAAAGCCATATCAATTGTCAGAGCGAGAACGTTATTTATTGCCTGTCATGCTCGTGTGACATGATTTACACAGGTATGACTACCCGTAAGCTAAACATTAGAATGACAGAACATCTTAGTAACATTCGCAATGCACAGAGAGATTCAGAAAAGGGCAAAAAAATAACGAGTGTGGCTAAACATTTTCTACAATGTCACTCAGGCAAAACTGCCTTGTTTAAATGTTGGGGTCTGGAACAAATCAAACCTGGAATTAGAGGGGGTAACTGTGAAAAACATAATTTATGCTTACCTGATAAATTCCTTTCTTCTGTTGTGTGATCAGTCCACGGGTCATCATTACTTCTGGGATATAACTCCTCCCCAACAGGAAATGCAAGAGGATTCACCCAGCAGAGCTGCATATAGCTCCTCCCCTCTACGTCAGTCCCAGTCATTCGACCAAGAATCAACGAGAAAGGAGTAACCAAGGGTGAAGTGGTGACTAGAGTATAATTTAAAAGATATTTACCTGCCTTAAAACAGGGCGGGCCGTGGACTGATCACACAACAGAAGAAAGGAATTTATCAGGTAAGCATAAATTATGTTTTCTTCTGTTATGTGTGATCAGTCCACGGGTCATCATTACTTCTGGGATACCAATACCAAAGCAAAAGTACACGGATGACGGGAGGGATAGGCAGGCTCATTATACAGAAGGAACCACTGCCTGAAGAACCTTTCTCCCAAAAATAGCCTCCGAAGAAGCAAAAGTGTCAAATTTGTAAAATTTGGAAAAAGTATGAAGCGAAGACCAAGTTGCAGCCTTGCAAATCTGTTCAACAGAGGCCTCATTCTTAAAGGCCCAAGTGGAAGCCACAGCTCTAGTGGAGTGAGCTGTAATTCTTTCAGGAGGCTGCTGTCCAGCAGTCTCATAGGCTAAACGTATTATGCTACGAAGCCAAAAAGATAGAGAGGTAGCAGAAGCTTTTTGACCTCTCCTCTGTCCAGAGTAAACGACAAACAAGGAAGAAGTTTGGCGAAAATCTTTAGTTGCCTGCAAGTAGAACTTGAGGGCACGAACTACATCCAGATTGTGTAAAAGACGTTCCTTCTTTGAAGAAGGATTTGGACACAAGGATGGGACAACAATCTCTTGATTGATGTTCCTGTTAGTGACTACCTTAGGTAAGAACCCAGGTTTAGTACGCAGAACTACCTTGTCTGAGTGAAAAATCAGATAAGGGGAATCACAATGTAAGGCTGATAACTCAGAGACTCTTCGAGCCGAGGAAATAGCCATTAAAAACAGAACTTTCCAAGATAACATTTTTATATCAATGGAATGAAGGGGTTCAAACGGAACACCCTGTAAAACGTTAAGAACTAAGTTTAAACTCCATGGTGGAGCAACAGCTTTAAACACAGGCTTGATCCTAGCTAAAGCCTGACAAAAGGACTGGACGTCTGGATTTTCTGACAGACGTCTATGAAACAAGATGGACAGAGCTGAAATCTGTCCCTTTAATGAACTAGCTGATAAACCCTTTTCTAAACCTTCTTGTAGAAAAGACAATATCCTAGCGATCCTAACCTTACTCCAGGAGTAACCTTTGGATTCGCACCAGTATAGGTATTTCCGCCATATTTTATGGTAAATCCTTCTGGTAACAGGCTTCCTAGCCTGAATCAGGGTATCAATAACCGACTCAGAAAAACCACGTTTTGATAAAATCAAGCGTTCAATTTCCAAGCAGTCAGCTTCAGAGAAGTTAGATTTTGATGTTTGAATGGACCCTGTATCAGAAGGTCCTGTCTTAGAGGTAGAGACCAAGGCGGACAGAATGACATGTCCACTAGATCTGCATACCAAGTCCTGCGTGGCCAAGCAGGTGCTATTAGAATTACTGATGCTCTCTCCTGTTTGATTTTGGCAATCAATCGAGGAAGCAGCGGGAAGGGTGGAAACACATAAGCCATCCTGAAGTTCCAAGGTGCTGTCAAAGCATCTATCAGAACTGCTCCCGGATCCCTGGATCTGGACCCGTAGCGAGGAAGTTTGGCGTTCTGGCGAGACGCCATGAGATCTATCTCTGGTTTGCCCCAACGTCGAAGTATTTGGGCAAAGACCTCCGGATGAAGTTCCCACTCCCCCGGATGAAGAGTCTGGCGACTCAAGAAATCCGCCTCCCAGTTCTCCACTCCCGGGATGTGGATTGCTGACAGGTGGCAAGAGTGAGACTCTGCCCAGCGAATTATCTTTGATACTTCCATCATTGCTAGGGAGCTTCTTGTCCCTCCCTGATGGTTGATGTAAGCTACAGTCGTGATGTTGTCCGACTGAAACCTGATGAACCCCCGAGTTATTAACTGGGGCCAAGCCAGAAGGGCATTGAGAACTGCTCTCAATTCCAGAATGTTTATTGGAAGGAGACTCTCCTCCTGATTCCATAGTCCCTGAGCCTTCAGAGAGTTCCAGACAGCGCCCCAACCTAGTAGGCTGGCGTCTGTTGTTACAATTGTCCAGTCTGGCCTGCTGAATGGCATCCCCCTGGACAGGTGTGGCCGATGAAGCCACCATAGAAGAGAATTTCTGGTCTCTTGATTCAGATTCAGAGTAGGGGACAAATCTGAGTAATCCCCATTCCACTGACTTAGCATGCATAATTGCAGCGGTCTGAGGTGTAGGCGTGCAAAAGGTACTATGTCCATTGCCGCTACCATTAAGCCGATCACCTCCATGCATTGAGCTACTGACGGGTGTTGAATGGAATGAAGGACGCGGCATGCATTTTGAAGTTTTGTTAACCTGTCTTCTGTCAGGTAAATCTTCATTTCTACAGAATCTATAAGAGTCCCCAAGAATGGAACTCTTGTGAGAGGAAAGAGAGAACTCTTCTTTTCGTTCACTTTCCATCCATGCGACCTTAGAAATGCCAGAACTAACTCTGTATGAGACTTGGCAGTTTGAAAGCTTGAAGCTTGTATTAGAATGTCGTCTAGGTACGGAGCTACCGAAATCCCTCGCGGTCTTAGTACCGCTAGAAGGGCACCCAGAACCTTTGTGAAGATTCTTGGAGCCGTAGCCAATCCGAATGGAAGAGCTACAAACTGGTAGTGCCTGTCTAAGAAGGCAAACCTTAGATACCGGTGATGATCTTTGTGGATCGGTATGTGAAGGTAAGCATCCTTTAAATCCACTGTGGTCATGTACTGACCCTCTTGGATCATGGGTAAGATTGTCCGAATAGTTTCCATTTTGAACGATGGAACTCTTAGGAATTTGTTTAGAGTCTTTAAATCTAAGATTGGCCTGAAAGTTCCCTCTTTTTTGGGAACCACAAACAGGTTTGAGTAGAACCCTTGTCCTTGTTCCGACCACGGAACCGGATGGATCACTCCCATTGTTAACAGATCTTGTACGCAGCGTAGAAACGCTTCTTTCTTTATCTGGTTTGTTGACAACCTTGACAGATGAAATCTCCCTCTTGGGGGAGATAATTTGAAGTCTAGAAGGTATCCCTGAGATATGATCTCTAGTGCCCAGGGATCCTGAACATCTCTTGCCCAGGCCTGGGCGAAAAGAGAGAGTCTGCCCCCTACTAGATCCGGTCCCGGATCGGGGGCTCTCGGTTCATGCTGTCTTTGGGGCAGCAGCAGGTTTCCTGGCCTGCTTGCTTTTGTTCCAGGACTGGTTAGGCTTCCAGCCTTGCCTGTAACGAGCAACAGCTCCTTCCTGTTTTGGTGCAGTGGAGGTTGATGCTGCTCCTGTTTTGAAATTCCGAAAGGGACGAAAATTAGACTGTCTAGCCTTAGCTTTGGCCTTGTCTTGAGGTAGGGCGTGGCCCTTACCTCCCGTAATGTCAGCGATAATTTCTTTCAAACCGGGCCCGAATAAGGACTGCCCCTTGAAAGGTATATTAAGTAATTTGGACTTAGAAGTAACATCAGCTGACCAGGATTTTAGCCACAGTGCTCTGCGTGCCTGTATGGCGAATCCTGAGTTCTTAGCCGTAAGTTTGGTTAAATGTACTACGGCCTCCGAAATGAAAGAATTAGCTAGTTTAAGGACTCTAAGCCTGTCCGTAATGTCGTCTAGCGTAGAGGAACTAAGGTTCTCTTCAAGCGACTCAATCCAAAATGCTGCCGCAGCCGTAATCGGCGCGATACATGCAAGGGGTTGTAATATAAAACCTTGTTGAACAAACATTTTCTTAAGGTAACCCTCTAATTTTTTATCCATTGGATCTGAGAAAGCACAGCTATCCTCCACCGGGATAGTGGTACGCTTAGCTAAAGTAGAAACTGCTCCCTCCACCTTGGGGACCGTTTGCCATAAGTCCCGAGTGGTGGCGTCTATTGGAAACATCTTTCTAAATATTGGAGGGGGTGAGAACGGCACACCGGGTCTATCCCACTCCTTAGTAACAATTTCAGTTAGTCTCTTAGGTATAGGAAAAACGTCAGTACTCGCCGGTACCGCAAAGTATTTATCCAACCTACACAGTTTCTCTGGTATTGCAACGGTGTTACAATCGTTGAGAGCTGCTAAGACCTCCCCTAGTAATACGCGGAGGTTCTCCAATTTAAATTTAAAATTTGAAATATCTGAGTCCAATCTGTTTGGATCAGAACCGTCACCCACAGAATGAAGCTCTCCGTCCTCATGCTCTGCGAGCTGTGACGCAGTATCAGACATGGCCCTAGCATTGTCAGCGCACTCTGTTCTCACCCCAGAGTGATCACGCTTGCCTCTTAGTTCAGGTAATTTAGACAAAACTTCAGTCATAACAGTAGCCATATCTTGTAATGTTATCTGTAATGGCCGCCCAGATGTACTAGGCGCCAAAATATCACGCACCTCCCGGGCGGGAGATGCAGGTACTGTCGCGTGAGGCGAGTTAGTCGGCATAACTCTCCCCTCGCTGTTTGGTGAAATTTGTTCACATTGTACAGATTGACTTTTATTTAAAGTAGCATCAATACAGTTAGTACATAAATTTCTATTGGGCTCCACCTTGGCATTGGAACAAATGACACAGATATCTTCCTCTGAGTCAGACATGTTTAACACACTAGCAAAAAAACTTACAACTTGGTTATAATCTTTTTTAGCAAAAAAACGCACTGTGCCTCAAAGAGGTACTAACGATTAAATGACAGTTGAAATAATGAACTGAAAAACAGTTATTGCATCAAACTTTAAAACAACACAACTTTTAGCAAAGGTTTGTTCCCATTAGTAAAAAACAACACTAATTAAATTTGTACATAAGAAAACAAAACAACGTTTTTTATACACAGTCACTATAAGAATTCTCACAGCTCTGCTGAGAGAATTTACCTCCCTTCAAAGAAGTTTGAAGACCCCTGAGATCTGTCAGAGATGAACCGGATCATGCAGGAAATATAAAAGTAGCTGACTGGAATTTTTTGATGCGTAGCAAAGAGCGCCAAAAACGGCCCCTCCCTCTCCCACACAGCAGTGAAGAGAAACGAAACTGTCACAATTAAAGCAAAAAACTGCCAAGTGGAAAATAATGCCCAAATATTTATTCACACAGTACCTCAGCAATGTAAACGATTCTACATTCCAGCAAAAACGTTTAACATGAGAATAGTTATTAAAAGGATTAGTGACCTTTAACACAGTAGTTCCGGTGAAATACCATCCCCAGAATACTGAAGTGTATACATACATGTCATTTTAACGGTATGGCAGGCTTTTCTCATCAATTCCATTCAGAAAATAAAAACTGCCACATACCTCAATGCAGATTCATCTGCCCGCTGTCCCCTGATCTGAAGCCTTTACCTCCCTCAGATGGTCGAGAACAGCAATATGATCTTAACGACTCCGGTTAAAATCATAGTAAAAAATCTCTGTCAGATTCTTCCTCAAACTCTGCCAGAGAAGTAATAACACGCTCCGGTGCTATTTTAAAATAACAAACTTTTGATTGAAGTCATAAAAACTAAGTATAATCACCATAGTCCTCTCACACATCCTATCTAGTCGTTGGGTGCAAGAGAATGACTGGGACTGACGTAGAGGGGAGGAGCTATATGCAGCTCTGCTGGGTGAATCCTCTTGCATTTCCTGTTGGGGAGGAGTTATATCCCAGAAGTAATGATGACCCGTGGACTGATCACACATAACAGAAGAAATACCCTACTTCAAAAGGAAACAGGTTGGATTTTCAGACTAAACTCAACTATACCCAATGGAATGAACGAGGCCAATAACTATTGGGTATTTCTTTAAATCCATTCTGACTGAATGTTGATAACAATCTATGAGACAAGTATTTTCCATCAATCTATTTTATTTTATTGCATCTTATTAGATCACCGTATTCTTCTATTACAAAAACCACTATTTATGTATTATATTTACTGAATTATACTGAACTAAATTCTGACTAACAACCTCCTCTCTAATATCCTATACTACCCACAAGTCCAATCTGGATTTAATTAGAAATAGGGAATTCATATGAGAGAGGTAGTGGGATTTTCAGAAAATAGGTATAGACTAAATATATAATATCATACTAGTTCTGTGTAATAACTAACAAATTTGAAGGTGTATATTGGCCGCCCATAGCACTTCCCATACTTTTAACCTACTCCTTCCCATATTCTAATAACTTTATATGCAATTTACATACTCTGGGTTAATTATAGAGAAAAATGTATAGTATATGAATAACATTAGCCTAATATTCCTAAATACTAATATGTGTTTTCACACTAAGAAAGTATGATGCTATTATAGGCTATGTGATGTTAGAAACACTGTACACTCTATGTGTCTTGCTATATTCAATATTAGAAGTCTCATATATGTATACACTCCTATATTCACATCTGATTAACCTCTCATAACTGTGATACTAAAATTAATTACAAGCATTAGAAGAGCATATAGATCAGCATTACTTGTGGAGAATCAAGTTGGAACCCACATAGATTGTCACCCTATGGTAGTGATCCAACCATCATTATCGGAGGAAGACAATACATAAGAATAGTGGAAAATGTCACTTGAACACGGACCACTCACTGCAGTAAGGGATTTTGGATTTCCAGGAACACTTTTTTGACTAAACTAACATACGTCTTTAAACGTCCTTTATATATATTATTATTGTTTTTTAATCAGGAAATAATATCAGAATATAATACGAATACATGTAATACATGAATTGGAAGGAATTTTACCTCCCATATGTATGACAAACAAGTATTCTAAGTGTGGGATATTTAGGACGCTAGTGAAAATCGAATCAATGCAAATTCCCTAACCACGAGTTACACTAGAATAGATCTGTACTGCCCCTGACATTAGCGTTACTTGCACAGGGGTTATACGAGCATCAATGTCCCTGATGTTTGGTAACATGGTGGTTAATGACAGAAAAAGGGTTTGTCTGCTCTATTATACAGTAATGTTCCTATGCGATATTGCTTTGTTTTTACACGGAGAAACAGTTGTGTGATTGGATGACACAAAATAAGGGTATGTCCTTGTGGACCAATGAAAATGGCTCTTTTACGTGCTGTTCTCAATTACATAGTCACATTGAGAAAAACAAGAGAAAACACTGCCGCCGTATCCTAATTATATTGCACGGAAGGAATTGGACGCACACTTTGCAAATTACATATGCTTTAATTTTTATAAGCGATCCAAACCACATGTGGACAAATACACAAACACATATCCCAAGTGCACTGATTGATAACATACAACGGGGAAAACGTAAAATAAAATAAAATCGAATTACATATAACATATTGGAATGCATTTGCAATTTTTCTAACATGTGAATAATTATTGGGCTATTGTTTGTGCACGTCACAATACCGAAACACACAGGGATTGGACCATAAGTAGGAGTATCCTCACATGAAACATTGATTGGCTGATAGGTTAATGTTAGTGCTATATAAAGGGGTGGCACCCGGGCCTCGGTTTGTCCATAGCATTTAGAAAGGCTGATAGCACAGCCGAAACTAGTTTGCTGCTAAATATTTTGTGTATTCATTTGCACCTTGGTGATTGTTGTTTTTAAATTTAGAGTCCATTTGTCCCTGTCACCTGAAGCCGAGGGAGCTGCTATCGGCCAGGAAACAGGGGGACATTTGTGACTTAGTTTTAAATATTTGGTACACTAGGTATTTAGGCCGGTATTAATTATACTTATTAAAAGTTATTTTTTAATTTTAATTGTTAGACAGGAATGAGTGCTAGTTTAAACCACCTGCTTTCTTTGAGGTTCTCTTTCCTCTTTCTCTCTTAACTGTCATATTTTAGGTGGGTAAGCACCGAACATTTACTAGTTCCATATATTCCTGTATACACTAAACTAGTGCCAGTACTCTAAACTTTCTCTTATAGCAGTATATGTATAACACTATATGTATAACATGTAATAATGTTATACATTAGCAGGAGCACTAGATGGCAGCACTATTTCCTGTCATGTAGTGCTTCAGGCATGTGCACGCTACCTACCTAGGTATCCCTTCAAGAATAACATGTTAAGTAAGCAAATTTGATAATAGAAGTAAATTGGAAAGGCCCCCTCCAGATGGAGGATTAAGAGTGCTACGGGATGTTGCGTGTGTAGAAGGAGATGAATGTTGGGTATGCACCTCACGGAACGGTGAGTCCTCAGAGGTGGACGGCTCAGTGGTACTAAAGGGGTTAACCTTCTTTGACCGAATAACGTTGTCAAAGCATGTGGAACATAGTTGAGAGGGCGGGCATTACCAAGGCCTCCTTACAATATAAACAGGTATTACTATTTGGAATAGAGGCAGTACCCTCCAATATCTCAGAATCATCCATAGCTTAAGCTAATGACAGCAGTACACAGAAAATAAACAATCTTTATTTCTCAAAAAACGGCACCTTTATACTCCCAATGGCTGGGGCACTCACCACTTCCTAGACCCAGACAATGCAGAGAAATAGCGTCTTCTCCGACAGCCTGCTTGGTCGGAAAAGAGGAAGTGAAAGCGAGACCACTCTCGGTCACATGGTGCGCAAGGCAGGACCACCCCTGCTATGAGAAAAGTGTGCCAAGCTTAAAGCTGCGCAGCATTCAAAGTGAAAGTAAAAACCTGTGCGTTCCAGCCACATAAACAGCCTATGAGCCCAATAAAATCTCACACATAAAGCATCATAAAATCAAAGCATCACATTTGATTAATCCCCACTGTGCAATAATCCCCCTCAGGAGATATTAACCCATGATTCTATAAAGATAAAAGGAGCGACACTATGACCCTGTTTTCTAGCGTTTTTTAACATAAGTAAAAATGTAAACGATCTTACCAGAATCAATGCTGTGACAGTCTTGTAGCATCACTCCTGACATGGACTTGAGTGAGAAAACAAGCAGGCAGTGAAACTTGTCAATACTGATTGCTTAGGAGCTGTTAGCAGGCAGTCTGGATGGGTTTGCAGAAAGACTCTCCATGCATCTGCAGACTAACTTTCATCAATGCTCTCACAGAGAGGCTGACAAGACTACTTAAAACTCCAGTCCCATATCGAAGGGCAGATACCCTTCTTAAGGAACTACAGGTGGCCCTCGGTTTACAACGGTTCAATTTACACCGTTTCAGAATAACAACCTTTTTTCCAGTCATGTGACTGCTATTGAAAAGCATTGAGAAGCAGTGCATTTATTAAAATAGCCAGTAGGTGGAGCTGTCCGCTTGTGTTGCAGCAAAGCCAAGTAAGCTGAAATTAATCAGTTTAACCAGACCTGAGCTATCGAGCAGATCTCAAAGGAACAAGATCTTCCCGTCTATAAATCAGTCCAAATTGGAATGCATAGAAAGAACTGTTTGCAGAAAAATGCAAGTGAAGTCTGTGTTGTGGTTATTTTATTAGGTTTATAATGCTGTTTAGCAAATGTTTGTTTATTTAACTTAGTTTAATTATATATTCTGTGTTGTGTGATTATTTTTTTAGGTTTATAATGTTGTTTAGCATTTAAAGTCTTCATGTCAAAGTTTTAAAAATAACGTATTAGGTATTACTTATGACAATTTTGAGAGGGGCCTGGAACCTAACTCCCTCACTTCCCATTGACTTACATTATAAACTGGGTTTCAATTTACAACGGTTTTGATTTACAACCATTCCTTCTGGAACCTAACCCCGGCGTAAACTGAGAGCTACCTGTACTCTGAAATCCTCTGACACTTCTCTGCCATCCTCCTGTGATGAAAGGCAAAGAATGACTGGAGGATGGGGGAAGTGGGACAGGTATTTAAAGGGCCAGTAAACCTAGGAAATAATGTTATATAATTCTGCACATAGTGCAGAATTATATAACATTAGCTTAGCTCCAGATTTCTAAAGTGAATAGTTAAAAAGATATCACGCAAAGAAAACAGAACGCCGCACCTGGCTCTACTGAGCGGGTCCGTTTCCTCTGCTAAGCGCATCACGAGCATGCTGTCTATTCATAGCGCGCCCGATGGCGCTATTAAAATCAATGTAGCTCGCTGCCGCTCTGGTCTGGTAGCGAGCTACATTGATTTTAATAGCACAATCGGGCCGGCTGTGATTAGACAGCGTGCCCAGATGCGCTTAGCAGAAGAAAACAGACCTCAGTAGAGCCAAGAGCGGTGTTCTGTTTTCTTTGCGTGATATCTTTTTAAACTATTCACTTTTTAAATCTGGAGCTATGCTAATGTTATATAATTCTGCACTATGTGCAGAATTATATAACATTATTTCCTAGGTTTACTGGCCCTTTAATCCTTTGGCTGGGGTGTCTTTGCCTCCTCTTGGTAGCCAGGTTCAGTATTTCCCAACACTAAGGAATGATGCCGTGGACTCTCCTTATATTAAGAAGGAAATGTATTACAACTGAGTTATGGTGAACATTGTACATACTATTTTAGAAGTAAACACAGATCTTCTGTTCTAGTGCAAAAAAATGAAAACAAAAACAACATAGAGCAATAGGTCACCTGAAAAATAAGCAACTACATAACATTAATAAGAGTACAAATATGTACATTACCTTACCAATCTTGTAAGGACATAGCCTTTTACAATTGTAAGCGCATATAGTGGGGAATTTACTGTATTTGGAACCACTTTAATATCTTACCAAAGCTGGAGAACACAATTACAGCTTTAAAATTGTCCCCCAAGGGGAGAGATCTGATTTATGAAGGAGTATATTGCATAGTTTTCAGTCGTTTGCCATTTCAGAGACCATATATGATATTTAGAGGGACATGATACCCAAATGTTGAAACACTTGAAAGTGATGCAGCGCAGCTGTAATAAGCTGACTAGAAAATATCACCTGAACATCTCTATGTAAAAAAGAAAGATATTTTACCTCAAAATGTCCTAAGTATTCACACCCCATTGTAAAGGACTTTAAGCAGCAAATCAATATGCTTGTCCCGGGACCTGCAAGGGAGCATACCTCATGCACACACACGATATTTCCATATTCAGTTTAAGGAAATTTACTATGAAATCTCATGAGATCACAGTGAAACAGTTCATGACCTCACTGCTGATGCGGATTGGCTGCTGTTCATTTCTACCTCCCTCCCTATTTACACAGCACTTACTCTAGTGAGCTGAGGAAATTGTGAGGTAAAATATCTTCCTTTTTTACATAGAGATGTTCAGGTGATATTTTCCTGTTGGTTTTTTATACTTAGGCTGCATCACTTTTAAGTGATTTAGCATATAAGTATTATGTCCCTTTAAGTGTTAAAGGGACATTATACCACAATGCTGAATCACTTAAAAATTGAGGCAGCATATCTGTAAAAAGTGGACTAATAAATATGACATGAATAATGAAAATAAATATATTTTACTTTAAAAATTTCCAATTGTAGAAGTACTTTAAACATTTAGTCAGGATGCTTGTCCTAGCACTTACAAGGGAGCGTTCAGCTTATATATGCAGACACAGTCACTTTATTTTGCTCCCCAGGTCAAGGAAGTTTACTATAAAATCTTGTGATTGTGGTGAAATCTCACAAGATTATTGCTATACCCAGTGAGATCACAACCAAGCAAAGTGTGTAAGATGTTCATGTGATATTTTCTAGTCAGCTTTTTACAGATAAGCTGCATCTCCTCTAAAGCCATTCGGACATAGATCTAATGTGAGAATCCAAAGTTTGTGAAAAAGTTAACAATTTTTTTTTATTTTTTTTTATAAGATTGCATTTGGCGGCGTAATTGTGGCACAAAATATACCAAAATAGGCCTCGATCAATACCTTGGGCTATCTACTTAAAAAAAATATATAGTTGTGGGTTTTTTTTCCGTTTACGTGTAAACGAGTGAATGCTATAAAATCTCAAGTACTTTGAGAAAGTTTTTCTAAGATTCCATATACTTAAGGAGTTAAAGGCAACACTCATACTTCTCAAGTCAATAAAAAAAACAGAATTTATGCTTACCTGATAAATTACTTTCTCCAACGGTGTGTCCGGTCCACGGCGTCATCCTTACTTGTGGGAATATCTCTTCCCCAACAGGAAATGGCAAAGAGTCCCAGCAAAGCTGGCCATATAGTCCCTCCTAGGCTCCGCCCACCCCAGTCATTCGACCGACGGACAGGAGGAAAAAAAAAATAGGAGAAACCATAGGGTGTCGTGGTGACTGTAGTTAGAGAAAATAATTCATCAGACCTGATTAAAAAACCAGGGCGGGCCGTGGATCGGACACACCGTTGGAGAAAGTAATTTATCAGTTAGCATAAATTCTGTTTTCTCCAACATTGGTGTGTCCGGTCCACGGCGTCATCCTTACTTGTGGGAACCAATACCAAAGCTTTAGGACATGGATGAAGGGAGGGAGCAAATCAGGTTACCTAAACGGAAGGCACCACGGCTTGCAAAACCTTTCTCCCAAAAATAGCCTCCGAAGAAGCAAAAGTATCAAATTTGTAAAATTTGGCAAAAGTGTGCAGTGAAGACCAAGTCGCTGCCTTACATATCTGATCAACAGAAGCCTCGTTCTTGAAGGCCCATGTGGAAGCTACAGCCCTAGTGGAGTGAGCTGTGATTCTTTCAGGAGGCTGCCGTCCGGCAGTCTCATAAGCCAATCGGATGATGCTTTTAAGCCAAAAGGAAAGAGAGGTAGAAGTTGCTTTTTGACCTCACCTTTTACCAGAATAGACGACAAACAGAGTAGAAGTTTGTCTGAACTCTTTTGTAGCTTCTAAGTAGAACTTTAGAGCATGGACTACATCTAAATTGTGTAGCAAACGTTCCTTCTTTGAAACTGGATTCGGACACAAAGAAGGTACAACTATCTCCTGATTAATATTTTTGTTGGAAACAACCTTTGGTAGAAAACCAGGCTTAGTACGCAAAACAACCTTATCTGAATGGAACACCAGATAGGGTGGAGTACACTGTAGAGCAGATAACTCAGAAACTCTTCTAGCAGAAGAAATAGCAACCAAAAACAAAACTTTCCAAGATAACAACTTAATATCTATGGAATGTAAAGGTTCAAACGGAACCCCTTGAAGAACTGAAAGAACTAGATTTAAACTCCAGGGAGGAGTCAAAGGTCTGTAAACAGGCTTGATCCTAACCAAAGCCTGAACAAATGCTTGAACATCTGGCACAACTGCCAGACGTTGTGTAGTAGGACAGATAAAGCAGAAATATGTCCCTTTAGAGAACTCGCAGATAATCCTTTATCCAAACCTTCTTGTAGAAAGGAAAGAATCCTAGGAATCTTTATCTTATTCCATGGGAATCCCTTGGATTCACACCAGCAGATATATCTTTTCCTTATTTTATGGTAAATCTTTCTAGTTACCGTTTTTTTGGCTTGGACCAGAGTATCTATCACGGAATCTGAAAACCCACGCTTTGATAGAATCAAGCGTTCAATCTCCAAGCCGTCAGCTGGAGGGAGACCAGAATTGGATGTTCGAATGGACCCTGAACAAGAAGGTCCTGTCTCAAAGGTAGCTTCCATGGTGGAACCGATGACATATTCACCAGGTCTGCATACCAAGCTATCAAGATCACCGAGGCCCTCTCCTGTTTGATCCTGGCTACCAGCCTGTGGATGAGAGGAAACACATACGCTAGGTTGAAGGTCCAAGGCGCTACTAGTGCATCCACTAGAGTCGCCTTGGGATCCCTGGATCTGGACCCATAGCAAGGAACCTTGAAGTTCTGACAAGACGCCATCAGATCCACATCTGGAATGCCCCATAGTTGCGTCAACTGGGCAAAGATCTCCGGGTGGAGTTCCCACTCCCCCGGATGGAATGTCTGATGACTCAAATAATCCGCTTCCCAGTTTTCCACACCTGGAATGTGCATCGCAGATAGGTGGCAGGAGTGATTCTCCGCCCATTGTATGATTTTGGTCACTTCTTTCATCGCCAGGGAACTCCTTGTTCCCCCCTGATGATTGAGATACGCAACAGTCGTCATGTTGTCTGATTGGAATCTTATGAATCTGGCCTTTGCTAGCTGAGGCCAAGCCCTGAGAGCATAGAATATCGCTCTTAGTTCCAGAATGTTTATCGGGAGAAGAGACTCTTCCCGAGACCACAGTCCCTGAGCTTTCAGGGATTCCCAGACCGCTCCCCAGCCCAGTAGGCTGGCGTCGGTCGTGACGATGACCCACTCTGGACTGCGGAAGCTCATTCCCTGGGATAGGTGATCCTGGGTTAGCCACCAACGGAGTGAGTCTCTGGTCTTCTGATCTACTTGAATTACTGGAGACAAGTCTGTATAGTCCCCATTCCACTGTTTCAGCATGCACAGTTGTAATGGTCTTAGATGAATTCGCGCAAAAGGAACTATGTCCATTGCTGCAACCATCAATCCTACTACTTCCATGCACTGAGCTATGGAAGGGCGAGGAATAGAATGAAGAACTTGACAAGCGTTTAGAAGTTTTGACTTTCTGACTTCTGTCAAGAAAATCCTCATTTCTAAGGAATCTATTATTGTTCCCAAGAAGGGAACCCTTGTCGACGGAAACAGGGAACTTTTTTCTATGTTCACCTTCCATCCGTGAGATCTGAGAAAGGCCAGAACGATGTCTGAGTGAGCCTTTGCCTTTGAAAGAGACGACGCTTGTACTAGAATGTCGTCCAAGTACGGTACTACTGCAATGCCCCTTGGTCTTAGAACCGCTAGAAGGGATCCGAGTACCTTTGTGAAAATCCTTGGAGCAGTGGCTAACCCGAATGGGAGGGCCACAAACTGGTAATGTTTGTCCAGAAAGGCGAACCTTAGGAACTAATGATGTTCTTTGTGGATAGGGATATGTAGATACGCATCCTTTAGATCCACGGTAGTCATAAATTGACCTTCCTGAATTGTGGGTAGAATCGTTCGAATGGTTTCTATCTTGAACGATGGTACTCTGAGAAATTTGTTTAGGATCTTTAAATCCAGGATTGGTCTGAAAGTTCCCTCTTTTTTGGGAACTACAAACAGATTTGAGTAAAATCCCATTCCTTGTTCCGCCGTTGGAACTGGGTATATCACTCCCATCTTTAACAGGTCTTCTACACAATGTAAGAATGCCTGTCTCTTTATTTGGTTTGAGGATAAGTGAGACATGTGGAACCTTCCCCTTGAGGGTAGTTCCTTGAATTCCAGAAGATAACCCTGAGAAACTATTTCTAGCATCCAGGGATCCTGAACATCTCTTGCCCAAGCCTGAGCAAAGAGAGAGAGTCTGTCCCCTACTAGATCCGGTCCCGGATCGGGGGCTACTCCTTCATGCTGTTTTGTTAGAAGCAGCAGGCTTCTTGGCCTGCTTACCCTTGTTCCAGCCTTGCATCGGTTTCCAGGCTGGTTTGGTCTGTGAGGTATTACCCTCTTGCTTAGAGGATGCAGAATTAGAGCCCGGTCCGTTCCTGAAATTACGAAAGGAACGAAAATTAGACTTATTCTTGGCTTTGAAAGGCCTATCTTGTGGGAGGGCGTGGCCCTTTCCCCCAGTGATGTCTGAGATAATCTCTTTCAATTCTGGACCAAAGAGAGTTTTACCCTTGAAGGGGATATTAAGCAATTTTGTCTTGGATGATACATCCGCTGACCAAGACTTTAGCCAAAGCGCTCTACGCGCCACAATTGCAAACCCTGAATTTTTCGCCGCTAATCTAGCTATTTGCAAAGCGGCATCTAAAATAAAAGAGTTAGCCAACTTAAGTGCGTGAACTCTGTCCATAACCTCCTCATATGGAGTCTCTCTACTGAGCGACTTTTCTAGTTCCTCGAACCAGAACCACGCTGCTGAAGTGACAGGAACAATGCACGAAATGGGTTGAAGAAGGTAACCTTGCTGTACAAAAATCTTTTTAAGCAAACCCTCCAATTTTTTATCCATAGGATCTTTGAAAGCACAATTATCCTCGATAGGAATAGTAGTGCGCTTGTTTAGAGTAGAAACTGCCCCCTCGACCTTAGGGACTGTCTGCCATAAGTCCTTTCTGGGGTCGACCATAGGAAATAATTTCTTAAATATAGGAGGGGGAACAAAAGGTATGCCGGGCTTCTCCCATTCCTTATGGTTGTCACAATCATCCAGAGTAGATAACACCTCCTTAAGCAGTGCGCGGAGATGTTCTAATTTAAATTTAAATGTCACAACATCAGGTTCAGCCTGTTGGGAAATTTTTCCTGAATCTGAAATTTCCCCATCTGACAAAACCTCCCTCATGGCCCCTTCAGATTGGTGTGAGGGTATGACAGAACAATTATCAACAGCGCCCTCCTGCTCTTCAGTGTTTAAAACAGAGCAATCGCGATTTCTCTGATTTGCAGGCATTTTGGATAAAATATTTGCTATGGAGTTATCCATTACAGCCGTCAATTGTTGCATGGTAATAAGCATTGGCGCGCTAGAAGTACTAGGGGCCTCCTGCGTGGGCAAAACTGGTGTAGACACAGAAGGAGATGATGTAGATGACACATTGACTTTCATAAATATAGAACATAGCTTATCTGAAGGCACAGACATGTTAAACAGGCTTAAACTTGTCAGTAAAACACAAAAACTGTTTTAAAACAAAACCGTTACTGTCTCTTTAAATTTTAAACAGCGCACACTATTACTGAATATGCGAAAAAATATGAAGGAATTGTTCAAATTTTACCACTATTTCACCACAGTGTTTTAAAGCATTAAAAGTATTGCACACCAATTTTCAGAGCTTTAACCCTTAAAATAACGAAACCGGAGCCGGTTACAGTTTTAACCCCTCTACAGTCCCAGCTACAGCCTTTGCTGCGACTCTACCAAGCCCAGAGGGGAATACGATACCAAATGACGCCTTCTAGGAACTTTTCCAACTGTTTTCAGGTCCTCACACATGCATCTGCATGTCTTGCTCTCAAAAACAACTGCGCAGTAATGGCGCGAAAATGAGGCTCAGCCTACAACTGGGAAGGCCCTTCCTGACTGGAAAAGGTGTCTAACATAGTGCCTGACGTTAAAAAACGTTCCCCAAGTTTATAAGTGTGAAATACCAGCATAAACATGTATAAAATGCCCAAATAAAGCAATCGATTCTGCCCATAAAAGTGTCTACCAGTTTTATAGCCCATATTAAGCCCTTTATTCTGCTTGAGACTAAGAAAATTGCTTACCGATCCCCATGAGGGGAAATGACAGCCTTCCAGCATTACACAGTCTTGTTAGAAATATGGCTAGTCATACCTTAAAGGGACACTGAACCCACATTTTTTCTTTCGTGATTCAGATAGAGCATGCAATTTTAAGCAACTTTCTCATTTACTCCTATTATCAATTTTTCTTCGTTCTCTTGCTTTCTTTATTTGAAAAAGAAGGCATATAAGCTATTTTTTAAATTCAGAACCATGGAAAGCACTTGTTTATTGGTGGGTGAATTTGTCCACCAATCAGCAAGAACAACCCAGTTTGTTTACCAAAAATGGGCCGGTATCTAAACTTTCATTCTTGCATTTCAAATAAAGATACCAGGAGAATGAAGAAAATTTGATAATAGGAGTAAATTAGTAAGTTGCTTAAAATTGCATGCTCTATCTGAATCACGAAAGAAAAAATGTGGGTTCAGTGTCCCTTTAAGCAGAAAAGTCTGCTAACTGTTTCCCCCAACTGAAGTTACTTCATCTCAACAGTCCTATGTGGAAACAGCAAAGGATTTTAGTTACTGTCTGCTAAAATCATCTTCTTCCCACAAACAGAATTCTTCATCTCTTTCTGTTTCAGAGTAAATAGTACATACCAGCACTATTTTAAAATAACAAACTCTTGATAGTAGAATAAAAAAACTACAACTAAACACCACATACTCTTAACCATCTTCGTGGAGATGTTGCCTGTGCAACGGCAAAGAGAATGACTGGGGTGGGCGGAGCCTAGGAGGGACTATATGGCCAGCTTTGCTGGGACTCTTTGCCATTTCCTGTTGGGGAAGAGATATTCCCACAAGTAAGGATGACGCCGTGGACCGGACACACCAATGTTGGAGAAAAAAAATGTTCTTCACCATTTTAACCTCAATACTATGAAGCGTCTACTCATTCCCATAAGGGAATCTTACACTTATTATGTGTCATCGATTGTGAGGTAAGTTACATATTCTTCTAAACAAAAAGAAAATAGTAACAGAACAGGGTGTTGCTTCTAAAAAAAATAAATAAATAATAGCCAGTATGTCTCATAATCCAGCCCCCCCCCCACCATCAATTTGCACACATCTGTTTTCTATTGTACTATACCAGTGACAAATCATCTTAGTCTAAATCCATCCAATAATGCATAAAATACGGCTGCATCCAATTGCCTGATGTCACTAGACCTCAAGTGTTTAAAAGAAATAGTAGTGACCAAAATGTCACTGTTCTTCCACTAAACTTTCAGTAAAGAATATTGTGGGATAGTTAAGGATGGCAGAGTACGGTAAACCTTACTTGTGCAAAGAGAAGCTCAAGAGCAACGTTATCAGAATAGTGCAAATTCTTGGAGTAAAAATGATGCAAGGCTGCTATGTCATTCTGGATGAGCTCTTTCTTTTCATTGTCCAGTTTGTCAAGATCTGCAAAAAAAGAATAGCAACTTTAATTATATTCAAATGTGTATATATATATATATATATATATATATATATATATATATATATATATATATATATATATATATATATATATATATATATATATATATATATATATATATATATATATATATATATATACACGTGTTCAGTATGGCCTAGCACTCTCGACGACCGTTATTGTACCGGGTGCACTACAAATATGTAAATATAACAAAAAATAGAAGGCACTCACCAGATTTAACAAGGGGTGAAATATAAGGGAATAAAGTGTTTTCACCCCTTGTTAAATCCGGTGAGTGCCGGTCGTCGAGAGTGCTAGGCCATACTGAACACACACATATACACACATACATACATACATATATACATATATACATACATATATATATATATATATGTATGTATATATATATATATATATATATATATATATATATATATATATATATATACATATACATACATATATATATATATATACATATACATACATATATACATACATATATATATATATATACACACACACATATACATGTACATACACACATATACACACATATACATACACATACATACATACACGCACGCACGCAAATCATCAAATCCGGAATTCCAAAATCCAGAATTACTCCTAAATTCAGACTTTTACATTAAAGGGACATAAAACAGTATAAACTAACATAAGTTTATAAATATATAATGCAGCCATAGCTTACCTGCAAAATGGTTTCTGTTTTAACCCCCATTAACCCCTTTAATTCAGGCAGTTTTGATTGCAGCAAGCTCCCCCCTGGGCATTTCCATATATGGAAGGTGCTATCCAGGCCATAGCTTCTGCAGAATGCACATTCACAGTAGGGGGCAGAGTCACATGACACCCGACTAAAGCAGTACACAGTATAATGCTAAAGCTTTCAGAAAGCATGTGACATTATCCCCATGGAAACGAGCAAGCCTCATGGCCACAAACAATAGCAGTACCTGTTGTCCCTCCTCAACTCCCCCTCACGTGCATAGGTAATTATCCTCCCTTGCACACTTTGTTACATGATACCACAAAGATTTGGAGTAAGACACTGATAAGGAGGGTGGAGCAAGCTACATCAAAGTGTAAGTAATTTAGCAGATCTATGGAAATTTTATTAAGATACTTAAGCTTTTTTTTGCTCCACACACTGTATAACTTCAGTTTACCCTTTTATAATATACACATAACTCAAAAATGTTTTATGGCACTATAAAGTGATGGTAAACTATCCTATTTATAAAAAGAGATCCGAAATGTTAGCAATATTTTTCAGATTGAGTTTAATTTATCAGTTTTAATAAAGATGTGCTATAAATGCCTTTAAGTAACCAATCATCTTCCAGTTTTTTTTCCCTTTATCTATATATACTACTTCAAAATAAACACCTTTTCTTTGATCATTTATTTCTAATCTAGTACAGCTTTTAAAAATGAGAAAAGAGTGAGAAAACAAAATTTATGCTTACCTGATAAATTTATTTCTCTTGTGGTGTATCCAGTCCACGGATTCATCCATTACTTGTGGGATATTCTCCTTCCCAACAGGGAGCTGCAAGAGGATCACCCACAGCAGAGCTGTCTATAAAGCTCCTCCCCTAACTGCCACCTCCCAGTCATTCGACCGAAGACAAGAAAGAAAAAGGAGAAACTATAGGGTGCAGTGGTGACTGTAGTTTTAAAAAATAAATAACACCTGCCTTAAAATGACAGGGCGGGCCGTGGACTGGATACACCACAAGAGAAATAAATTTATCAGGTAAGCATAAATTTTGTTTTCTCTTGTAAGGTGTATCCAGTCCACGGATTCATCCATTACTTGTGGGATACCAATACCAAAGCTATAGAACACGGTTGAAGGGAGGGACAAGGCAGGCGCTTAAACGGAGGGCACCACTGCCTGTAAGACCTTTCTCCCAAAAACAGCCTCTGAAGAAGCAAAAGTATCAAATTTGTAGAATTTAGAAAAGGTATGAAGCGAAGACCAAGTCGCCGCCTTACAAATCTGTTCAATGTGGAAGCTACTGCTCTAGTGGAATGAGCTGTAATTCTCTCAGGAGGCTGCTGGCCAGCAGTCTCATAAGCTAAGCGGATTATACTTCTTAGCCAAAAAGAAAGAGAAGTTGCCGAAGCCTACCTTAGGTAGAAAACCAGGTTTGGTACGTAACACTACCTTATCTGCATGGAAAACGAGATAAGGGGAATCACATTGTAAAGCAGATAACTCCGAAACTCTTCGAGCCGAGAAGATAGCTACTAAAAACAGAACTTTCCAAGATAAGAGCTTAATATCTATGGAATGCAAAGGTTCAAACGGAACCCCTTGAAGAACTTTAACAACTAAATTTAAACTCCATGGCGGAACAACGGGTTTAAACACAGGCTTGATTCTAACCAGAGCCTGACAAAACGCCTGAACATCTGGAACCTCAGCCAGACGTTTGTGCAAAAGAATAGACAGAGCAGAAATCTGTCTCTTTAAGGAACTAGCTGACAAACCCTTCTCCAATCCTTCTTGGAGAAAGGATAATATCCTAGGAATCCTGACTTTACTCCATGAGTAACCCTTAGATTCACACCAATGAAGATATTTACACCATATCTTATGATAGATTTTCCTGGTGACAGACTCTCGCGCCTGTATTAAGGTATCAATGACCGACTCGGAGAAACCACGCTTTGATAAAATCAAGCGTTTAATCTCCAAGCAGTCAGACGCAGAGAAATTAGATTTGGATGGTTGAAAGGACCCTGAAGTAGAAGGTCCTGTCTCAGCGGCAGAGTCCATGGTGGAAAGGATGACATGTCCACCAGATCTGCATACCAAGTCCTGCGTGGCCACGCAGGTGCTATCAAAATCACCAAAGCTCTCTCCTGCTTGATCTTGGCAATCAGATGAGGGAGCAGAGGAAACGGTGGAAACACATAAGCCAGGTTGAAGGACCAAGGCGCTGCTAGAGCATCTATCAGTGC
The DNA here is from genome assembly GCF_027579735.1 of Bombina bombina. Lineage (NCBI taxonomy): Eukaryota > Metazoa > Chordata > Amphibia > Anura > Bombinatoridae > Bombina > Bombina bombina. The sequence goes on along the minus strand of NC_069502.1, from coordinate 1,124,176,085 downwards.
TGCCTTGAGATCCCTGGACCTGGATCCGTAACAAGGAAGCTTGGCGTTCTGACGAGAAGCCATGAGATCCAGTTCTGGTTTGCCCCAAAGTTGAATCAACTGTGCAAATACCCCCGGATGGAGCTCCCACTCCTCCGGATGAAAAGTCTGTTGACTTAGAAAATCCGCCTCCCAGTTCTCTACTCCTGGGATATGGATAGCTGATAGATGGCAAGAGTGAATCTCTGCCCATAGAATTATCTTTGAAACCTCCAACATTGCTAGGGAACTCCTTGTTCCCCCTTGATGGTTGATGTAAGCTACAGTCGTGATGTTGTCCGACTGAAATCTGATGAACCTGACCGCAGCTAGCTGAGGCCAAGCCTGAAGAGCATTGAATATCGCTCTTAGTTCCAGAATGTTTATCGGAAGGAGTGCCTCCTCCTGAGTCCACGATCCCTGAGCCTTCAGGGAGTTCCAGACTGCACCACAGCCCAGAAGGCTGGCATCTGTTGTTACTATTGTCCAATCTGGCCTGCGGAAGGTCATAACTTTGGACAGATGGACCCGAGATAGCCACCAGAGAAGAGAATCCCTGGTCTCTTGATCCAGATTTAGTAGAGGGGACAAATCTGTGTAATCCCCATTCCACTGACTGAGCATGCAGAGTTGCAGCGGTCTGAGATGTAGGCGGGCAAACAGCACTATGTCCATTGCCGCTACCATTAATCCGATTACTTCCATACACTGAGCCACTGAAGGGCGAGAAGTAGAATAAAGAACACGGCAGGAATTTAGAAGTTTTGACAACCTGACCTCTGTCAGGTAAATCTTAATTTCTACAGAATCTATCAGAGTTCCCAGGAAGGAAACTCTTGTGAGAGGGGATAGAGAACTCTTTTCTTCATTCACTTTCCACCCATGAGACCTCAGGAATGCCAGAACAATGTCCGTATGGGACTTGGCAATTTGAAAATTCGACACCTGTATCAGAATGTCGTCTAGGTAAGGGGCTACTGCTATTCCCCGCGGCCTTAGGACCGCCAGAAGTGACCCCAGAACCTTCGTAAAGATTCTTGGTGCCGTAGCTAACCCAAAGGGAAGAGCTACAAACTGGTAATGCCTGTCTAGGAAGGCGAACCTGAGAAACCGATGATGATCTCTGTGTATCGGAATGTGAAGATAAGCATCCTTTAAGTCCACGGTAGTCATATATTGACCCTCCTGGATCATAGGTAGGATGGTTTGAATAGTCTCCATTTTAAAGGATGGGACCGTGAGAAATTTGTTTAGGATCTTGAGATCTAAGATTGGTCTGAAGGTTCCCTCTTTCTTGGGAACCACAAACAGATTTGAATAGAAGCCTTGCCCCTGTTCCTCCCTTTGAACTGGGTGGATCACTCCCATAACTAGGAGGTCTTGAACACAATGTAAGACTGCCTCTCTCTTTATCTGGTTTGCAGATAATTGTGAGAGGTGAAATCTTCCTTTTGGGGAAGAAGCTTTGAAGTCCAGAAGATACCCCTGGGACACAATTTCCAACGCCCAGGGATCCTGGACATCTCTTGCCCAAGCCTGGGCGAAGAGAGAAAGTCTGCCCCCTACTAGATCCGTTACCGGGTCGGGGGCTGATCTTTCATGCTGTCTTAGAGGCAGCAGCAGGCTTTTTGGCCTGCCTTCCTTTGTTCCAAGCCTGGTTAGGTCTCCAGACCGGCTTGGACTGGGCAAAATTTCCCTCTTTTTTTGTATAAGAGGAAGTTGACGCTGCTCCAGTCTTGAAGTTTTGAAAGGCACGAAAATTAGTCTGTTTGGTCCTTAATTTGTTGGACCTATCCTGAGGAAGGGCGTGACCTTTTCCTCCAGTAATATCAGAAATGATCTCCTTCAGTCCGGGCCCGAGTAGGGTCTGCCCCTTGAAGGGAATATTGAGAAGCTTAGACTTTGAAGTAACGTCAGCTGACCAGGATTTAAGCCATAACGCCCTACGCGCTTGAATATCAAAACCTGAGTTCTTAGCCGTTAGTTTGATTAAATGAACAACGGCGTCAGAAACAAATGAATTGTCTAGCTTAAGAGCTTTAAGCTTGTCAAGTATATCATCCAATGGGGTTTCTACCTGTAGAGCCTCTTCCAGAGACTCAAACCAGAAGGCCGCAGCAGCAGTGACAGGGGCAATGCATGCAAGAGGCTGGAGAATAAAACCCTGTTGAATAAACATTTTCTTAAGGTAACCCTCTAACTTTTTATCTATTGGATCTAGGAAAGCACAACTGTCCTCAACGGGGATAGTTGTACGCTTAGCTAGGGTAGAGACTGCTCCCTCCACCTTAGGGACCGTTTGCCATAAGTCCCGTGTAGCGGCATCTATGGGAAACATCTTTTTAAAAACAGGAGGGGGAGAGAACGGTACACCTGGTCTATCCCATTCCTTAGTAATAATTTCTGAAAACCTCTTAGGTATTGGAAAAACATCAGTGTAAACAGGCACTGCATAGTATTTATCCAATCTACACAATTTCTCTGGGACCATAATGGTGTCACAGTCATTCAGAGCAGCTAAAACCTCCCTGAGCAACACGCGGAGGTGTTCAAGCTTAAATTTAAATGTAGACATATCAGAATCAGGTTGAATTATCTTCCCTGAATCAGAAAAATCACCCACAGATAGAAGCTCTCCTTCCTCAGCTTCTGCATATTGTGAGGGGATATCAGACATAGCTACTAAAGCGTCAGTGTGCTCTGTATTTTTCCTAGCCCCAGAGCTGTCTCGCTTTCCTTGTAACCCTGGTAGTTTGGACAATACCACTGTAAGGGTATGATCCATAACTGCCGCCATGTCTTGTAAGGGAAACGCTATGGGCGCGCTAGATGTACTTGGCGCCTATAGAGCGGGTGTCCCTTGAGCGGGAGTCATAGGTTCTGACATGTGGGGAGAGTTAGTCGGCATAACTTCCCCCTTGTCAGTTTCCTCTGGTGATAAATCTTTTAAAGCCAGAATATGATCTTTATAACTTATTACTATATCAGTGCATTTGGTACACATTCTAAGCGGGGGTTCCACAATGGCTTCTAAACATAATGAACAATGAGTTTCCTCTATGTCAGACATGTTTAAACAGACTAGTAATGAGACCAGCAAGCTTGGAAAACACTTTAATAACTGTGAACAAGCAAAAAATAAAAACGGTACTGTGCCTTTAAGAGAAAAAAAACAATCACAGAAACTGCAAAACAGTGAAAAAAGAAGTACATTTTACGAAATTTTTACAGTGTGTATAATAGACTGAAATAGCATTGCACCCACTTGCAAATGGATGATTAACCCCTTAGTTTCAAAACCGGATAAAAAAACCCCGATATAAACGTTTTTAAACAGTCACAACCAACTGCCACAGCTCTACTGTGGCTCCTACCTGCCCATACGACGACTTTGGAAGGCACAAAAACCCTTTAGAGAGGTCCTATATGTTCAGGGGACTCCTTCAGGGAAGCTGGATGTCTCAAGCTGCAAAAACTACTGCGCAATTTAGGCGCAAAATTAGGCCCCTCACAACCTGTACGCACAGTGAGAGGGCCTTAAAAAACTATCCCTAGGCAAAATCTAGCCAGCCATGTGGAAAAACTGGGCCCCAGAATAAAGTTTTATCACCATTTGTAATAAACGTTTATATACATCAAGCAAACTTTATATTTATTCAGTAATGAGAGTAAATAACAAAAATATTACCCTTTACAGCAAGCATGATACCAGTCATTATTAAATCACTGTAATCAGGCTTACCTTAAATAAATCAGGCACTGTCAGCATTTTCTAGCTTATCTCTCTAGAAAAATTTAAAACTGCACATACCTCAGAGCAGGTAACCCTGCACGCTATTCCCCCAGCTGAAGTTACTCATCTCTTCAGTTATGTGTGAGAACAGCAGTGGATCTTAGTTACAAACCGCTAAGATCATCAAAAACCTCAGGCAGACTCTTCTTCAACTTTCTGCCTGAGGCTAAAATAGTACAACTCTGGTACCATTTGAAAATAATAAACTTTTGATTGAAGATAAACTACATTAATGCACCACATCTCTCTAGCTACTACCCTTGTCGAGAGCTGCAAGAGAATGACTGGGAGGTGGCAGTTAGGGGAGGAGCTATATAGACAGCTCTGCTGTGGGTGATCCTCTTGCAGCTCCCTGTTGGGAAGGAGAATATCCCACAAGTAATGGATGAATCCGTGGACTGGATACACCTTACAAGAGAAATTTGTAGTTTTCCGATTTTTAAGGGCAACTTTTATTACAAAAATGCTGTATTCAGACATTTGATGTATATTATTGAGACAAGACATCTTTAACCCCTTCGTGACCAGAGCACTTTTCCCATTTGTTGACCATCTGGGATCAAGGCTATTTTTGCATTTCTGCGGTGTCAGTGTTTAGCTATAATTTTCCTCTCTTACTCATTTACTGTACATACACATATTATATACCGTTTTTCTCGCCATTAAATGGAATTTCTAAAGATACCATTATATTAATCATATCTTATAATTTACTATAAAAATATATAAAATATGATGAAAAAACCACCAAGAAAACTCCTATGCTACATAGTTTCTACATTTTGTCTTGAGTTCAGAAATACCAAATGTTTACATGTTCTTTGCTTTTTTGTAAGTTATAGGGCAATAAATACAAGTAGCACTTTGCTTTTTCCAAACAATTTTTTTTTTTTTAAATTGGCAATAGTTACATTGGAACACTGATATCTGTCAGGAATCCCTGAATATCCCTTGACATGTATATATTTTTTTTTAGTAGACAACCCAAAGTATTGATCTAGGCCCATTTTGGTATATTTCATACCACCATTTCACCACCAAATGCAATCAAATGAAAAAAAAAAAAAGTTCACTATTTCACAAACTTTAGGTTTCTCACTGAAATTATTTACAAACCGCTTGTGCAATTATGGCATAAATGGTTGTAAATGCTTCTCTGGGATCCCCTTTGTCAGGAATAGCAGACATATATGGCTTCGGTATTGCTTTATGGTAATTAGAAGGCCGCTAAATGCCACTATGCACCACACGTGTATTACGTCCAGCAGTGAAAGAGTTAATCAGGGAGCTTGTAGGGTTAATTTTAGCTTTAGTGTAGTGTAGTAGTTGTAGGGTTAATTTTAGCTTTAGTGTAGTGTAGTAGGCACCCTCAATTATTGATCTAGGCCTATTTTGGTATATTTCATGCAACCATTTCACAGCCAAATGCGATCAAATAAAAAAAAAAAAAAAGTTCACTATTTCACAAACTTTAGGTTTCTCAATGAAATTATTTACAAACAGCTTGTGCAATTATGGCACAGATGGTTGTAAATGCTTCTCTGGGATCCCCTTTGTTCAGAAATAGCAGAAATATATGGCTTTGGCGTTGCTTTTTGGCAATTAGAAGGCCGCTAAATTCCGCTGCCCACCACACTTGTATTATGCCCAGCATTGAAGGGGTTAATTAGGTAGCTTGTACAGAGCTTGCAGGGTTAATTTTAGCTTTAGTGTAGAGATCAGCCTCCCACCTGACACATCCTACCCCCTGATCCCTCCCAACAGCTCTCTTCCCTCCCCCACCCCACAATTGTCCCCGCCATCTTGAGTACTGGCAGAAAGTCTGCCAGTACTAAAATAAAAGGCTTTTTTTTTAATCTTTGAAAAAATAATTATGAAGCTCTGATGGACCCCCCTAAACCCCCAACCTCCCTGATATCCCCCAAACAGCTTTCTAACCCTCCCTCCGCTACCTATGTGCCACCATCTTAGGTACTGGCAGCTGACTGCCAGTACCCATTTTGCCCCCCCCCCCCCACCCCCCAAAAAAAAGAAGTTTTTTTATTTTTTTTAAAATAAATTAAAATTTTTCTATAGTTGTAGCAGCCCCCTCAAAACCCCCCTCCCAGATCCAATGATCCTTATTTTTCCCCCCTCCCTCTCCCCATTCATTTTCATTGATGGCAATGGTACGCAGGACCCCCCCCCCCCGCACGCTCCTGGCACCCGGGGTGCACATAGAGGTACCAGATGCCGTGTAGTGATGGGCCGCCCACCCGCCAATGCTCCCACCCACCAACGATGTTCCGATCAGCACCAACGCTACCGGTGCAGAGAGGGCCACAGAGTGGCTCTCTCTGCATTGGTTTGTAAAAAAAATGGTATTGCAGGATGCTTCAATATTGAGGCATCACTGCAATACCATAAAAGCATCTGGAAACGATCAGGATCGCTTTCACTGCTTGAAAGACCAGAGGACGTGCCAGGAACGTCCTTGGTCGTTAAGTGTGTTTTTTTCCCCATGGCAAAGGGTAATAGAAGGAATCAGCATAAACATGTTTTAACGGCATTATTTTAAAGCCAGTAGTCTACTGAAAGCCCATGTTATAGTGTTTCCTTTAAAGGGACATTAAGCACTTTGAGATGGTATTAGAAATTTTTTAAATTGTACAGTATATAAAAAATAAAACTGCACAATATACTTTCATTATTTATTTTGTCCCCTTTTCTTGTAATTTCGTTCTGAAATTGTGAGCATTTCAGTTCCTGTTACAAATGAAAGTGCAGGACACATATTCTGCACAGCCATTGGCTGCACACTCTAGTGACCTATTTATAACTGTCCCTAATTAGCCACAGCAGAGAAAGTAACTTAAGTTACAACATAGCAGCTCCCATTGTTTTATAGACCCTAAAAATTTACACTTATTTTGTCACTATTTAAACAACTAATGAAACTTTAAAAAATATATCTACGTTATTCTCTGACTAATCTTTTCTTTAAACGCATCATTCTATCTAGCACATATTAGTCTTCAATGTCCCTTTAAGGGACACTAATCAAAACTGAAATGAGTGCATTTGATTTTCAAAGAGAAGCATTTTTGTTTTATACACTTGTATCACCAACTGTGATACTGTGCATAGAGCATACATACATACATACATACATACATCTGTACACACTGCTGCTAGATCCGAGAGTAATGTTTACATGTAGGTAATACACATGGTATACAGAACAGTGATAGCCATTACTGTGTATAGAGCATACATACATCTGTACACACCGCTGCTAGATCCAGGTGTAATGTCTACATGTAGGTAATACACATGCTATACAGAACAGTGATAGCTTTTACTGTGTATAAAGCATACATACATACATACATCTGTACACACCGCAACTAGATCCGGGAGTAATGTCTACATGTAGGTAATACACATGGTATACAGAACAGTGATAGCTATTACTGTGCATAGAGCATATATACATCTGTACACACCGCTGCTAGATCAAGGTGTAATGTCTACATGTAGGTAATACACATGGTATACAGAACAGTGATAGCTTTTACTGTGTAAAGAGCATACATACAGCTGTACACACCGCTACTAGTTCCGGGAGTAATGTCTACATGTAGGTAATACACGTGGTATACAGTACAGTGATAGCCATTACTGTGTATAGAGCATACATCTGTACACACCGCTGCTAGATCCGGGAGTAATGTCCAGGGCCGCCATCAGGGGGTGACAGGGGTGACTCCTGTAAGGGGCCCAATTGGCCAGGGGGCCCTATAAGGCAAGAACAACAATTTTTTTTTTTTTTACATTTTGGCAGCCACCAGAGGGTACTACAGCAGGGTGCTATTGAGCATGGGAAATGTTATTACAAGGAGTAAAGCATTAGCATTTTAGAGGATTTCTGAGTGTGCACTAAACCACTATGCACAGTGTGAGACAGGCTTGGCACTTAAGTTTGTATAGTGTGTGCCTGAGTCAGACGGCAGATCACTTTCATTTGCAGAGGAGGTAGGACTTACTTAGTAATAAATATTTTTTATTTCTTTGTGCAATTTCAGATTGTAACTTCAGTGTGGTAGTTGTTGTATGGTGGGGCCAGGGGTCCATAAAAAACCTTTTTTTTAGCAATATGCAGCAGTCTATTTATGATTATTTGACAATGCTGTAGAAATTCTATATTTAAAGCCATGCAGAAATGTTTCCCCCTCAATACACAAATGGTAGGTGCCCTTTTGGCATATATGAGGTTTTTTTTTATTAATATGTATATTTTCATTACATTCCAGTTAACTGCCCCTTTATGCAACAACTTTCCAGATGCAAGGAGGCATTTCATCTAAGAATTTTACATCTGCATAAAATGTTATACTCTCAGACTAAGATTGCTCAGTGTTTGAAATGAGACAGGTTAACTTAACACTGTTCAGTTTACACTACAGCTGACTTAATTTTGAAATACATACAAACAAGCCTAAATCCTGCATTTAACCAGATCTAATGGTATGAGACAGAGTACGACAGCTTATGGTTCCACCAAGACCATATAGAGTACAGCATTTTCAAAATCTATAAGTACAGCTGACAGATGGGAACTATATGTCAACCTTTCAAAAGTACTTTTCTTCATCTAGCCATCTACCCAGATTATTAATGTACAATTTTGAATTTACAGAATTATTTTTGGTTGCACATTTAGAAATATGATTCTTTAAAAAGTGATCTCTTAATTTTTGCAATTTTTGTTATCATACATGTCACACACGGTTGATTTAGGGGATGCAATGTCCAGACATTTTACCTCCTGTGAGTGTTTCTGTGGGTGACTGTTTATTTCTTTGTGCTTTTGTTTGTGTCTCTATAAGTATGTATGTATTTTTTTTGTGGGTCTCTCTGTGAGGGTGAGTGGGTGTGTATGTCTTTGTGCATTTTCTGTGGATGTCTGTGAGGGTGTTTGCGTATGTCTTTGTGTATTTTCTCTGGATGCCTCTGTGAGGGTGGGTGTGTATGTCTTTGTGTGTTTTCTGTGGATGTCTCTGTGAGGGAGTGTGCGTATGTCTGTGGGTGTCTCTGTGAGAGTGTGTGTATGTATGTCTTTGTGTGTTTTATGTGGTTGTCTCTGTGTGTGTGTGTGTGTGTGTGTGTGTGTGTATGTATGTCTGTGTGTTTTCTGAGGCTGTCTGTCTGTGTTTCCTTGGGTGTATGTGCAAGTGTGTGAGTGTGTGTCAATTGTCTGTTCCTTTATAGGACATTTTGACCTTACTACTGATTATTCACATCTTTTTACAGACTTTGAGACTAATGAGACCTTTCCGGAAGTCACCAATTCACCATTTAACCTTTAAATTATTGTTTAGGCAGTTTAGGGCCCTTCATTTCCTTCCTTTCAGCAACTGCATGCTATTGTCATAATTTAGTTGGCATCTTCCTTGACAAAAATATAATCAGAACTCCATATTTTGTTTTGCAATTTATTTATTTTTTGACAAAACTGTAGTCTTATTACTTGTCAGGTCAATGTAAACAAGTGCAAAGTGCCTGTTTGGTTGTCTGTGTCTGAGTGTGTTTGTGTGTTTCTTTGCATGTCTGCTAGTGTCTATATGTGAATCCTTATGTGTGAGTATATGTTTCAGTGTGTGTGTGTATTTGTGTGTTACTACCTTTACAACATTTCCAAGTTTGACTGCACTTAAGAATAAAGTGCATATACATTTTAGTCACTTGGTCAAAAATTGCACATGTCAAAGGGGGGGGGGGGGGGCCCTGATCAATGGTTAAGTCAGGGCCCCCAAAATTTCTAGTGGTGGCCCTGGTAATGTCTACATGTAGGTAATACACATGGTATACAGTACAGTGATAGCATACATACATCTGTACACACCGCTGCTAGATCCATGAGTAATGTCTACATGTAGGTCAGTGATTTGCAACCTTTTTTTTGCCGTGGCACACTTTTTTACATTAAAAAATCCTGTGGCACACCACCATCCCAAAATTTTACAAAATCACACATTGTAGCCTAATACAGGATATATATATATATATATATATATATATATATATATATATATATATATATATATATATATATATATATATATATATATACATACATATACACACACTGTGCTGTCATGCCATGCCTCCTACAAACTATACATGATGACATATTGACATTCATTTACAAACACCCCCGCACTGTTGTCAGTCTGCCGCGGCACACCTGAGGATCTCTCACGGCACACTGGTTGAAAAACACTGATGTAGGTAATACACATGGTATACAGAACAGTGATAGCTATTACTGTGTATAGAGCATACATACATCTGTACACACCGCTGCTAGATCCGGGAGTAATATCTACATGTAGGTAATACACATGCTATACAGAACAGTGATAGCTTTTACTGTGTATAAAGCATACATACATACATACATCTGTACACACCGCTGCTAGATCTGGAAGTAATATCTAAAAGTGGGTAATACACATGGTATACAGAACAGTGGTAGCTTTTACTGTGTATAGAGCATATATACATCTGTACACACCGCTGCTAGATCTGGAAGTAATATCTACATGTAGGTAATACACATGGTATACAGAATGGTGATAGCCATTACTGTGTATAGAGCATACATACATCTGTACACACTGCTGCTAGATCCGGGAGTAATATCTACATGTAGGTAATACACATGGTATACAGAACAGTGATAGCCATTACTGTGTATAAAGCATACATCTGTACACACCACTACTAGATTTGGAAGTAATATCTACATGTGGGTAATACACATGGTATACAGAACAGTGATAGCTATTACTGTGTATAGAGCATACATACATACATCTGTACACACCGCTGCTAGATCCGGGAGTAATGTCTACATGTGGGTAATACACATGGTATACAGTGCTTTTTTTGCAGCCCCAGGGGAAAAGCAGACCTAAGAATGTGCGTTTTGGGGTGGCCAAAACTCAAATGAGCCTCTGTAGGGGATAACCGCTAATAGAGGCCACCCTGCAACCTTGCCCAATTCCCCTGAGCCACTGGACATTTTTAGGATTATTATTATTTCCGTGTTTAATAGCCTTACACTTATATGTGGCCCAATGTGTTATGAAGTTAACCATCACTGTGTTAGAACCTGTAATGTTAGCACTAGCAGTACGCTGCATTTTTAACCCCCTTGCAGATACAGACAGTGAGGCAATCAGCGGTAGTCACACAGCCCAGCTGTTCGTCTGACGCTACTAATTGACTTCGTATTTGTATCCACTCTAGACCATCAGTTGTATGCCGCTCCTGAGGGGTACTTTAACTACGTGTTAAACCTCCTCACGGGGGTTAAATGTGTAGCATTGCAGGGTTGCTAGAGCAAAAATGAAATTCTTTAACAAATTAGAGCACGACAAAGTCCCTTTTTAATGAAGATTTATCTTGTACAAAACGATAATGTTCCAGTGGGTTAGAGCATTTTGTTAATGCACTATTACTGGATTAAATACATAGTTATGGTCAGCTCTAGAGCAGCAATGCACTTCTGCTCCATATCTGAATATGGCTGATGATTTGTGGTTGAGCGCATATGACTCTTGTAACTGGCTCACTGAGCATGTTTATAATGAATTGCTGCTCTGGAACTTATTATAACCTGTGCAAAGGGGTTAAAGGTATAATTATAAGCAAGCAAGACTGCAATTAGAAAATGTTCCAGCAATTTAATGCACTTTATTATTACATATTTATGTCCTTTGTTATGCCCCTTTAAGAGACGCTTACAAACTTTACTATTGAAATATTGATGTCAGACCATAATGGACCCATACAACACTAAATTCCACAGCATTAGAATAATGACAGCATTAAAAAAGCAGCAGGTTTTGTAATTACCACAAAGATTTTAACCCCTTCAATGCCAATGGGTAGCAGATCTATGACAGTTAAGTAGCTAGACTAGCCACATGACATTTTAAATGTGATATTTTAGTTGAAATAGGCCTAGTTTCTACTGGTGTCCTAGGTCAGCTGTAAAGTAAAATGTACTCATTATTCACACTTTAACGGAAACAAAAAAGATAAAAAGAAAGGAATAAATGGTTTTATGCTTACGTGCTTCAAACTCCTTAACTGTCAGTAACCTCTCCGACTCTGTTCTTCCTGTCTGCGTTTTCTAAGATGTAAATAAAACTCATTTTTAAATTGCCAAGTTACAAACATTTATAAAACAGAAAAAAGACAAGGGTAAGCCATTTGTAACCATCATTCAGATTCACAAGGCTCACACAAGTGACTGCAGAAGACACATTACATAGCCACAAGCCGTACTCCAAACGTTCTCCACCTGCATGCAGGGGGGGGTCAGAAAATAGCAGGATTTATTTAAATATAATCATTTTCTTTGTTTCCTTTGCATCCAAATAAGGCAGTCTTACAAGTGCTACTTTGAGGTAAGAGAATCTGTTCATTGTTGACAGAGTATTAAAAGTCGTGCTCAGCTGTTGGCCCGAGGCCACTTCTTTGTAGTCTTGGCCATTAAATATGGGTTTGCAGGTGGCCCAGCAGCTGAGGTTAAGAGGACTGTATTTTGCATACCAAGCTTTCATATAGTCTGCCCAGTTTATCTATTCCTAATAGCAAACCATTATAGATTCTTGCCAGTGAGTTTTTGCGTATGAAAGAACATAAATTTGTTTGTGGATCACTAGACGTTTTTTTTTTACTCAGAACCAGCACAGCAGCAATGCTTTAGGCGGGCAACTAAACCCTTGCCATATCAGTTTTCTTTTGTTGAAAGATTTAAAAGTAAAATTCAAAATAATAAAAAAAAAAATCTCAAGGCTCCGGTTTTCCATACTATCCAACAGCGCTTTAGAAATCAAATTAGCTCTAAAACTGTTGAAAGTAGTCTTCTATGGTGAATGGATATCAATAGCTTACAGAGTCCTGTAGGTAACTTTTAGTTTAATTGTGACCTTGAAAAGGATTGTACAATGGTTTTCAATTATATGTAACTGTTACTCAAAAATGAGTTTGACTTTATTAAATTCACATCTTAAATGTAGGATATGTGCTACAGCTAAAATGACCCTAATTTTAGTGAATACCCTAACGAAAGTCACATGAGACGAACCACTGAGTAAAATTCACTAAGCAGTATACCCAACTTTCCCACTTTTACAGTTGCTGTGTTATTCTGTATAGCAGAATTACTTAGCAATAAGCCTTAGTGAATCAGCTGTCTAGAATAACATAGGAACTGGTAAAGATGAAGGGAGGTTTGGAATGGCCAGTGTAATACACACTTGTCAGTCAACCATAAAATGACAAACAAAAAAAATACATATATATATATATAAAACATAATTTATGCTTACCTGATAAATTCCTTTCTCCTGTAGTGTAGTCAGTCCACGGGTCATCCATTACTTATGGGATTATATCTCCTCCCTAACAGGAAGTGCAAGAGGATCACCCAAGCAGAGCTGCTATATAGCTCCTCCCCTCTACGTCATACCCAGTCATTCGACCGAAACCAAACGAGAAAGGAGAAACTATAGGGTGCAGTGGTGACTGGAGTTTAATTTAAAATTTAGACCTGCCGTAAAAACAGGGCGGGCCGTGGACTGACTACACTACAGGAGAAAGGAATTTATCAGGTAAACATAAATTATGTTTTCTCCTGTTAAGTGTAGTCAGTCCACGGGTCATCCATTACTTATGGGATACCAATACCAAAGCTAAAAGTACACGGATGACGGGAGGGACAGGCAGGATCTTTACACGGAAGGAACCACTGCCTGAAGAACCTTTCTCCCAAAAACAGCCTCCGAAGAAGCAAAAGTGTCAAATTTGTAAAATTTCGAAAAGGTGTGAAGTGAAGACCAAGTTGCAGCCTTGCAAATCTGTTCAACAGAGGCCTCATTTTTAAAGGCCCAAGTGGAAGCCACAGCTCTAGTAGAATGAGCTGTAATTCTTTCAGGAGGCTGCTGTCCAGCAGTCTCATAGGCTAAACGTATTATGCTACGAAGCCAGAAAGAGAGAGAGGTAGCCGAAGCTTTTTGACCTCTCCTCTGTCCAGAATAAACGACAAACAGGGAAGAAGTTTGGCGAAAATCTTTAGTTGCCTGCAAATAAAATTTCAGGGCACGGACGACGTCCAGATTGTGCAGAAGTCGTTCCTTCTTTGAAGAAGGGTTAGGGCACAATGATGGAACAACAATCTCTTGATTGATATTCCTGTTGGTGACTACCTTAGGTAAGAACCCAGGTTTAGTACGCAGAACTACCTTGTCAGAATGAAAAATCAGATAAGGAGAATCACAATGTAAGGCCGATAACTCAGAGACTCTTCGAGCCGAGGAAATAGCCATTAAAAACAGAACTTTCCAAGATAACAGCTTGATATCAATGGAATGAAGGGGTTCAAACGGAACACCCTGTAAAACGTTAAGAACTAAGTTTAAGCTCCACGGCGGAGCAACAGTTTTAAACACAGGCTTAATCCTGGCCAAAGCCTGACAAAAAGCCTGAACGTCTGGAACTTCTGACAGACGTTTGTGTAAAAGGATGGACAGAGCTGAGATCTGTCCCTTTAACGAACTAGCAGATAAACCCTTTTCTAAACCTTCTTGTAGAAAAGACAATATCCTAGGAATCTTAACCTTACTCCATGAGTAACTCTTGGATTCGCACCAATGCAAGTATTTACGCCATATTTTATGGTAAATTTTCCTGGTAACAGGTTTCCTAGCCTGTATTAAGGTATCAATCACTGACTCCGAGAATCCACGCTTTGATAGAATCAGGCGTTCAATCTCCATGCAGTCAGCCTCAGAGAAATTAGATTTGGATGTTTGAAAGGACCCTGAATCAGAAGGTCCTGTCTCAGAGGCAGAGACCATGGTGGACAGGACGACATGTCCACTAGATCTGCATACCAGGTCCTGCGTGGCCACGCAGGCGCTATTAGAATCACCGATGCTCTCTCCTGTTTGATCCTGGCAATCAATCGAGGAAGCATCGGGAAGGGTGGAAACACATAAGCCATGTTGAAGACCCAAGGTGCTGTCAGAGCATCTATCAGTACCGCTCCCGGGTCCCTGGACCTGGATCCGTAACAAGGAAGCTTGGCGTTCTGGCGAGACGCCATGAGATCCAGATCTGGTTTGCCCCAACGCCGAAGCAGTTGGTCAAATACCTCCGGATGAAGTTCCCACTCCCCCGGATGAAAAGTCTGGCGACTTAGGAAATCCGCCTCCCAGTTCTCCACGCCTGGGATGTGGATCGCTGACAGGTGGCAAGAGTGAGACTCTGCCCAGCGAATTATCTTTGAGACTTCCATCATCGCTAGGGAACTCCTTGTCCCTCCCTGATGGTTGATGTAAGCCACAGTCGTGATGTTGTCCGACTGAAACCTGATGAACCTCAGAGTTGCTAACTGAGGCCAAGCCAGAAGGGCATTGAAAACTGCTCTTAATTCCAGAATGTTTATTGGAAGGAGTCTCTCCTCCTGAGTCCATGATCCCTGAGCCTTCAGGGAATTCCAGACAGCGCCCCAACCTAGCAGGCTGGCGTCTGTTGTTACAATCGTCCAATCTGGCCTGGTGAAGGGCATCCCCCTGGACAGATGTGGCCGAGAAAGCCACCATAGAAGAGAATCTCTGGTCTCTTGATCCAGATTCAGCATAGGGGACAAATCTGAATAATCCCCATTCCACTGACTTAGCATGCACAATTGCAGGGGTCTGAGATGCAGGCGTGCAAAAGGTACTATGTCCATTGCCGCTACCATTAAGCCGATTACCTCCATGCATTGAGCCACTGACGGGTGTTGAATGGAATGAAGGACACGGCAAGCATTTAGAAGTTTTGTTAACCTGTCCTCTGTCAGGTAAATTTTCATTTCTACAGAATCTATAAGAGTCCCCAAGAAGGGAACTCTTGTGAGTGGCAATAGAGAACTCTTTTCTACGTTCACCTTCCACCCATGCGACCTTAGAAATGCCAGAACTAACTCTGTATGAGACTTGGCAGTTTGGAAACTTGACGCTTGTATCAGAATGTCGTCTAGGTACGGAGCTACCGATATTCCTCGCGGTCTTAGTACCGCCAGAAGAGAGCCCAGAACCTTTGTAAAGATTCTTGGAGCCGTAGCTAACCCGAAGGGAAGAGCTACAAACTGGTAGTGCCTGTTTAGGAAGGCAAACCTTAGGTACCGATAATGATCCTTGTGAATCGGTATGTGAAGGTAGGCATCCTTTAAATCCACTGTGGTCATGTACTGACCCTTTTGGATCATAGGTAAGATTGTCCGAATAGTTTCCATTTTGAACGATGGAACTCTTAGGAATTTGTTTAGGATCTTTAAGTCCAAGATTGGTCTGAAGGTTCCCTCTTTTTTGGGAACCACAAACAGATTTGAGTAAAACCCCTGTCCGTGTTCCGACCGCGGAACCGGGTGGATCACTCCCATTAGTAAAAGGTCTTGTACACAGCGTAGAAACGCCTCTTTCTTTATCTGGTTTGCTGACAACCTTGAAAGATGAAATCTCCCTTTTGGAGGAGAAGCTTTGAAGTCCAGAAGATATCCCTGAGATATGATCTCTAACGCCCAGGGATTCTGGACATCTCTTGCCCAAGCCTGGGCGAAGAGAGAAAGTCTGCCCCCCACTAGATCCGTTTCCGGATCGGGGGCCCTCACTTCATGCTGTCTTAGGGGCAGCAGCAGGCTTTCTGGCCTGCTTGCCCTTGTTCCAGGACTGGTTAGGTTTCCAGCCCTGTCTGTAGCGAGCAACAGTTCCTTCCTGTTTTGGAGCGGAGGAAGTTGATGCTGCTCCTGCCTTGAAGTTACGAAAGGCACGAAAATTAGACTGTTTAGCCCTTGGTTTGGCTCTGTCTTGAGGCAGGGCATGGCCCTTACCTCCAGTAATGTCAGCGATAATTTCTTTCAAACCGGGCCCGAATAATGTCTGCCCTTTGAAAGGTATGCTAAGCAATTTAGATTTAGAAGTCACATCGGCTGACCAGGATTTAAGCCACAGCGCTCTGCGCGCTTGAATGGCGAATCCGGAGTTCTTAGCCGTAAGCTTAGTTAAGTGTACTACGGCGTCAGAAATAAATGAATTAGCTAGCTTAAGGACTCTAAGCTTGTCTATAATCTCATCCAATGGAGCTGAGCTAATGGTCTCTTCCAGAGACTCAAACCAGAATGCCGCCGCAGCCGTGACAGGCGCAATGCATGCAAGGGGTTGTAATATAAAACCTTGTTGAACAAACATTTTCTTAAGGTAACCCTCTAACTTTTTATCCATTGGATCTGAAAAAGCACAGCTATCCTCCACCGGGATAGTGGTGCGCTTAGCCAGAGTAGAAACTGCTCCCTCCACCTTAGGGACCGTCTGCCATAAGTCCCGTGTGGTGGCGTCTATTGGAAACATTTTTCTAAATATGGGAGGGGGTGAAAAAAGGCACACCGGGTCTATCCCACTCCTTGTTAACAATTTCTGTAAGCCTTTTAGGTATAAGAAAAACGTCAGTACCGAAAAATATTTATCCAGCCTACATATTTTCTCTGGAATTGCAACCGTGTTACAATCATTCAGAGCCGCTAATACCTCCCCTAGTAATACACGGAGGTTCTCAAGCTTAAATTTAAAATTTGAAATGTCTGAGTCCAGTTTACTTGGATCAGATCCGTCACCCACAGAATGAAGCTCTCCGTCCTCATGTTCTGCAAATTGTGACGCAGTATCAGACATGGCTCTATTATTATCAGCACACTTTAAGAAGCACAAAAAACTGTCACAGTTGAAATAACAATGAACCAAATTAGTTATAGCAACTAAATTTTCCCAGTAAATGCATTAAGTTAGCAAAGGATTGCACCCACCAGCAAATGGATGATTAACCCCTTAGTACCCAAAAACGGATAACAATTTTAATATAAGCGTTTTTATCACAGTCAAAACAGTGTCTCACAGGTCTGCTGTGAGTGATTACCTCCCTCAAAACTAGTTTTGGAGACCCTTGGGCTCTGTAGAGACGTCCTGGATCATGGAGGAAGAAATAGGAAGACTGTGACTGAATTTTTACTGCGCAATAAAGCGCCAAAATAGGCCCCTCCCACTCATAATACAACAGTGGGGAAGCTCAGTAAACTGATTTTATTCATAAGCAAACGACAGCCATGTGGAAAAATAATGCCCATAAAGTTTTATCAGCAAGTACCTCAGAGAAAAACGATTAACATGCCAGTAAACGTTTAAAAATAAAATTATGAAATGTTATTAATAAGCCTGCTGCTAGTCGCTTTCACTGCAGTGGAGGCTCAAATATAAGTTAAATGTATACAGCATTTTCTTAGTGAAGTTCCATTCCCTAGAAATACCTCAGTGTAAACATACATACATATCAGCCTGATACCAGTCGCTACTACTGCATTTAAGGCTGCACTTACATTACATCGGTATTAGCAGTATTTTCTCAGTCAATTCCATTCCTTAGAAAATAATATACTGCAACATACCTCCTTGCAGGTGAACCCTGCCCGCTGTCCCCTGTTCTGAAGTTACCTCACTCCTCAGAATGGCCGAGAACAGCAAATGGATCTTAGTTACGACCGCTAAGATCATACACAAACTCAGGTAGATTCTTCTTCTAATGCTGCCTGAGAAAAAACAACACACTCCGGTGCTGTTTAAAATAACAAACTTTTGATTGAAGAAATAAAAACTAAGTTTAACAACCACAGTCCTCTCACACGTCCTATCTATTAGTTAGGTGCAAGAGAATGACTGGGTATGACGTAGAGGGGAGGAGCTATATAGCAGCTCTGCTTGGGTGATCCTCTTGCACTTCCTATTAGGGAGGAGATATAATCCCATAAGTAATGGATGACCCGTGGACTGACTACACTTAACAGGAGAAATATATATATATATATATATATATATATATATATATATATATATATATATATATATATATATATATATATATATATATATATATATATATATATATATATATATATATATATATATATATATATATATATATATATATATATATATATAGTATCAGGAAAGGAGAAGGCACTAGCTAGGTCTTAGTTACAAACAATTTAATGTAATAAATATAACGTTTCGGGGTCTCCCCCGTTGTCAAACAAACATACCACCATGTACAAACAAACGTACCCATCCTAAATAGAGTACAGACATTGGAAAGTGCAGAGCGGCGCTGCCGATCGCATCACCGGAAGTGGCTCCTCCCCCAATAAGGTTGCGTTACGTAACGTCCGTAACCTTGGCAACCCGATGCTCGATCAGCAGCGTCTATGAAAAACAAAATGTATAGCATAACATGATACAGCATCAGCACTATAGTAGTCATATTATCCAGGTAAATATTTACAGTCTAGAGTATTACAGTATTGTCTGTCATAAGGGTGTTTACATTGTCTGCAGCTGACTTATAAACTATATATCCTAAAATAGTGCAGCCGAATATTACATGTAAAATCAAGCATAAGTTCTGTTACAGCGCTTTAAGCAGATATACTCCTTGTTTTTGCTATTGTTCATAGGCGTTGCATTGTATATAATCATTATTTTTAGCAATATGTGTTGCAAAGGGACAATTAAAAACAATATGTAAAGGGACAATATGGAAATAAGGGACATTTTGAGAATAATTTGCAAATAAAACTTTATTGAAGGGTATTCTTTAAGAACATTAGAATTCTTCACAAAAAGCAGTGCCAGTCCAGATTTACATTCAGTCCCTGGGGTGGGATTAAGGGTTAGATTTATTAAAGCTGAGGCGGACAGGGGCGCGTATACGCGCCCCTGTACGCCTCAGCTTCCCTGTGGAGGGGCGAAATTACCCGCAGGTTTTCGCCATTACACACGAGCGCAATTTTGCGCTCGCATTAAATCCTGCCCCCTGCCCGTGAGCTGTCAATCTCCTCGGTCTGATTAGACTGAGGAGATTGAATTTCGCCACCTTAGAGGTGGCGAAGAGGTTAGGGAAGCGGCGGTCTGGTGACCGCTGCTTGATAAATTACGGCGAGCAAGTGTTTGTAAGAACTGGCAGCTGTAGGGCTTTAATAAATCTAGCCCTAAGTACAGAGTAACTTGTACAACTAATTTTATCATATCTCCTACACTGCATTTGTGGACTATTTTACATAGGGAAGATGGTAGACGATCTGAGGACCAGAATGGCCAACCACCGGTCTGCGATCAGAAAAGCGATAAGGGAGATTCTGACCAGCCGGTGGCTAGACACTTTGCTTGCTCATGCCAACCACACGACTAGAGATCTGAAATCCTATATAATAAATGGCAAAGTATGTTTGTCAGATGCAGTCATGCGCAGTAGAGACTGCACATGACAAACATACCTGGCCGTTTGGATCCTGACACTCAGCACAGAGCAAGGCTGAAGCGGAGTGTCAGGGGGCGTGCTGACGGGAGCATCGCGGCAGGGGCGTGGCCGAGCGCGGCGAAGGGCGTGACTAGACGTGATTAGGGCGTGGTCGGGCACAGCGAGGGGCGTGGCCGGGTGCCGCCGCAATGGGGCATGGCCTGGCGGTGGTGCTGCGATGGGGGCGTGGCCAGAGAGTCAAAGGGTTTGAAAGACAGAGCAAAAGAAAGGGGGGAGAGAGCCAAATAGAGGGGGGAGAGAGCCAAAGAGGGGGGAGAGAGGGCCAAAGAGGGTGGAGAGAGAGCCAAATAGAGGGGGGAGAGAGAGAGCGCCAAAGAGGGGGGGGGGAGAGAGAGCAAAAGAGGAAAGAGAGCTAAAGAGTAGAGAGAGCCAAAGAGGGGGGGAAAAGAGAGCAAAATAGGGGGGAGACATAGATAAAGAAAGGGGGGAGAGAGCCAAAGAAAGGGGGGAGAGAGCCAAAGAAAGGGGGGAGAGAGCCAAAGAAAGGGGGGAGAGAGCCAAAGAAAGGGGGGAGAGAGCCAAAGAAAGGGGGGAGAGAGCCAAAGAAAGGGGGGAGAGAGCCAAAGAAAGGGGGGAGAGAGCAAAAGAAAGGGGGGAGAGAGCAAAAGAAAGGGGGGGAGAGAGCAAAAGAAAGGGGGGAGAGAGCCAAAGAGGGGAGAGAGAGCCAAAGAGGGGAGAGAGAGCCAAAGAGGGGAGAGAGAGCCAAAGAGGGGAGAGAGAGCCCGGGCTTTAGTACTAGTATATAATAATCGATCATATACCACCCTTGACACGAGGAGGGGACAGAGCTAAGCTATTGTTTCAACGGGAAGCAAGATGGATTTACACCCTGGGTACCATGACACCCCAGGGACTGAATGTAAATCTGCACTGACACTGCTTTTTGTGAAGAATTTTATTGTTCTTAAAGAATGTTCCTCTAGAATACCCTTCAATTAAGTTTTATTTGCAAATTATTCTCAAAATATCCCTTATTTTCATATTCTCCCTTTACATATTGTTTTTAATTGTCCCTTTGCAACACATATTGCTAAAAATAATGATTATATACAATGCAACGTCTATGGACAATAGCAAAAACAAGGAGTATATCTGCTTAAAGCGCTGTAACAGAACTTATGCTTGATTTTACATGTAATATTCGGCTGCACTATATTAGGATATATAGTTTATAAGTCAGCTGCAGACAATGTAAACACCCTTATGACAGACGATACTGTAATACTCTAGACTGTAAATATTTCCCTGGATAATATGACTACTATAGTGCTGATGCTGTATCATGTTATGCTATACATTTTGTTTTTCATAGACGCTGCTGATCGAGCGTCGGGTTGCCAAGGTTACGGACGTTACGCAACGCAACCTTACTGGGGGAGGAGCCACTTTACGGAGACGCGATCTGCAGCGCCACTCTGCACTTTCCAATGTCTGTACTCTACTTAGGATGGGTAAGTTTGTTTGTACACGGTGGTATGTTTGTTTGACAACGTGGGAGACTACTTTTTTATACACACACACATATATATATATATATATATATATATATATATATATATATATATATATATATATATGTGTGTGTGTGTGTGTGTGTGTGTGTGTGTGTGTGTGTGTGTGTGTGTGTGTGTGTGTGTGTGTGTGTATATATGTATATATATATATATTTATTATTATTTACAAATTAAAGGTGAGTGAATGTGTTTTTAATTGTTTAAAGAAAAAGAAATAGAAAAGTCAAAACATAACCCGCATGTCATTTTAAGATTTTTTTCTAATTCACTTCTATTTTCAAATTTAATTAGTTCTCTTGGTATCCTTTGTTGAAAAATAATGTATACATATTTGACACTACTGGGAACTAGGGTGACTACACATATTTGTCTGTTATTATTGGCTCACCAGATGTGCTCAGCTAGCTCCCAGTAGTGCATTGCTGCTCCTTAAACAATGGGGGCAGCAAATATGCGTGAAATGGTAAATTTAAGGTCATATTGTGGGTCCTTGGAAATGTATGTTATGGCAGACATTCTAACACCTACAGCAATGTAGAGATTTTGCTTGACTTATACATGGGGTAAGATTAGCAAAATGTGTGGTACAACAGATGCACAATGGAAAAAGGTTGAAAAGCCTTCATCTACCTATAAAATCCATATGCTTCTCTCTCAATAGTCACAAGACACTACCCACATCTCCCCTTCACATGGGCAATATGCATACAGCAGACACGCAGTGCCAACGCTGAATGATCGTATCTACATAGTATAAGAAAAGGGATATGAAGCTCTAAATGTTTCTTTTGTGATTCAGACAGAGCATGCAAATAAAAAAAAGCTTCTAAATTTTCTATTATTAAATTTGCTTTGTTTCATGGTATTCATTGTTGAATAGATACATAGGTAGGTGTCTAGAGCAGTGATTTTCAACCTTTTTTTTTGCCGTGGTACACTTTTTTACAATACAAAATCGTGCGGCACACCACCATCCCAAAATTTTACAAAATCACACATTGATATTAACAAAGCATAACATTTCAGCCCACCAAAAGAGTCTTGGTCACATGCAGCAAGTCATAACAGACAGGCATATTATGACTTGCTGCATGTGACCAAGGCTCTTTTGGGGGGCCAAAACGTTATGCTTTGTTAATATTAAATGGTGATTTCTCTCATCTCTTGTGCTGGCTGCTTTTGTTGTGGGATGCTACGGATCAACACCGGATCCTATCCTACGACATTGCTCACTGTTTGGATTAATATTGGCCGAGCACAGAGTGGTTGCAATTGTTGGCGAGTGCTGATCTACTATACAGAGATATAGATATATATATATATATACATACATACACACACACACACTGTACTGTGCTGTCATGCCATGCCTTCTACAAACTATACATGACATATTGACATTCATAATGATTGTCTGTGAATGAATGTCAATATGTCATGGTTGAAAATGATGCTTGATGAGCCTGTCACATACCTCCCAATATTTAAAAATTTGAAAGAGGGACAACCCCCTCACTGGGAAAAGTCGCCCCCCCACCGGCATCACTGCAATAGCTTTTTTGGCACACCGATGCAGAGAGGGCAACTCTGTGGCCCTCTCTGCATCGGCCAGCGATGGTGCCGATCGTTAGTAGGTGCAGCTGCAGGGAGGCGGGTGGGCGGCCCGTCGCTGGATCACTTTCGGATTCCGTATTCGTCCCCGGTGCATGCAGGAGCACGCACAGGGGCGGGGGGCGTGTGCACACGTGTATGTGTTCGCATCCGCAATCTGCACTAATATGTGCATGATGACGATTCAAGTTTTGGTGGGAGCGGGTGTTGGGAGAGGGAGGGGAGAAAATTATGTTTAAAAAAATGGATAAGGGGGGGGAGGTATTGAGGGGGGCAGCTACACTACAGAAAAATTAAATTAAAAAAGGCACATTATTTTGAAAATACAGATGCCAGTACCCAAAATGGCACCGAATAGTGAGAGGGGGGAGGGTTAGAGAGCTGTTGGGAGGCTCAGGGAGGTTGGGTTTAAGGGGGGATCCTACACTGCAGGAAATATATAATTTAATTATATTATTACTAGTCCTAAAGCCCGTTCACACGGGCCATTTTTTGCATTACAGTGGTCCCACCCCTGGCGTTCTCTCTCTCCCACTCTCTTTTGCTTTCTCTCTCCCCCTCTCTCTCTCCATCTCCCCCTCTCTCTCTCCCCCCTCTCTCTCTTTCTCTCTCTCCCCCCTCTCTCTCTCTCTCTCTCCCCTCTCTCTCTCTCCCCTCTCTCTCTCTCCCCTCTCTCTCTCTCCCCTCTCTCTCTCTCCCCTCTCTCTCTCTCCCCTCTCTCACCCCTCTCTCTCTCTCGCCTCTCTCTTTCTCTCTCCCCTCTCTCTGTCTCTCTCCCCTCTCTCTGTCTCTCTCTCCCCCCCCCTCTCTCTCTCTCCCCTCTCTCTCTCCTCCCCTCTCTCCCTCCCCTCTCTCTCTCCCCCTCTCTCTCCCCCTCTCTCTCCCCCTCTCTCTCTCTCCCCCTCTCTCTCTCCTCCCCTCTCTCCCTCTCCCCCTCCCCTCCTCTCTCTCCCTCCCCCCCCCTCTCTCTCTCTCCCCCTCCCCTCTCTCCCTCCCCCCCCCCTCTCTCTCTCTCTCTCCCTCCCCCCTCTCTCTCTCTCTCCTCTCTCTCTCTCCCCCCTCTGTCTCTTGCCCCTCTATCTCTCCCCCTCTCTCTCCCCCCCCTCTGTCTCTCCTCTCTCTCTCCCCTCTCTCTGTGTCTCTCCTCTCTCTCTCCCCTCCTCCCTCTCTCTCTCCCCCCCTCTCTCTCTCCCTCCTCCCTCTCTCTCTCCCCCCCCTCTCTCTCTCCCTCTCCCCCCTCTCTCTCTCCCTCTCCCCCTCTCTTTCCCCTCTCTCTCTCTCCCCACCTCTCTCCCCCCTCACTCCACATCTCCCCCCTCTCTCCACATCTCCCCCCTCTCTCCACATCTCCCCCCTCTCTCCACATCTCCCCCCTCTCTCCACATCTCCCCCCTCTCTCCACATCTCCCCCCTCTCTCCACATCTCCCCCCTCTCCCCACATCTCCCCCCTCTCCCCACATCTCCCCCCTCTCCCCACATCTCCCCCCATCTCCCCCCTCTCTCCACATCTCCCCCCTCACTCCACATCTCCCACATCTCTCCACATCTCTCCACATCCCTCCACCCTCTCTTGAGCTGTTTGAGCTCTCTCCACGGCCCTTCACGCTAGGCTCCGCCCCTTTCACGGGCTTTCGCGTTAGGCCCCGCCCCCTTCATGATCGGTCACGCCCACTTCTGCTCGGCGCAGTCGGCAGAACAGGTAGGGACTTAGGCCAGTGTGTTTGTCCGCGTGCTGTCTCTACTGCGCATGACAGCTTCGGACAAACACACTTGGCCTTTTATAGTATAGGATTATTTTTTAAAACAAAAACACAAACTTTTTTTTTTTTTTTTTACACTGGTAGACTTTCTGCCAGTACTTAAGATGGTGGTGACATTTGTGGGGTGGGGGAAGGAAGAGAGCTGTTTGGGAGGGATCAGGGGGTGGGATGTGTCAGGTGGGAGGCTGATCTCTACACTAAAGCTCAAATTAACCCTTCAAGCTGCCTAATTAACCCCATCACTGCTGGGCATAATACAAGTGTGATGCGCAGCGGCATTTAGCGGCCTTCTAATTACCAAAAAGTAATGCCAAAGCCAGAAATGTCTGCTATTTCTGAAAAAAGGGGATCCCAGAGAAGCATTTACAACCATTTGTGCCATAATTGCACAAGCTGTTTGTAAATCATTTCAGCGAGAATCCTAAAGTTTGTGAAAAAGTGAATTTTATATATTTAGCAGTGAAAGGGTGGCATGAAATATACTAAAATGGGCCTAGATCAATACTTCGGGGTGTATACATATATATATATATATATATATATATATATATATACACATATACATACATACACACACACACATGAAGGGTTATTCATGGATTCCTGAGAGATATCAGTGTTAAAATGTAACAATCAAATATTGAATGGTTTGGAAATAGCAAAGTGCTACTTGTACTTATTGCCCTATAACTTGCAAAACAAGCAAAGAACATATAAACATTGGGTATTTCTAAACTCAGGACAAATTTAGAAACTATTTATTTATGGTTGTTTTTGGGGGGTCAAAGTTAGAAAGAGTGTGTTTTTTTCAAATTTTTTAATCATATTTTATAAATAGATTTATAATAAATTATACGATATGATGAAAATAATGGTATCTTAAGAAAGTTCATTTAATGGCAAGAAAAACAGTATATAATATGTGTGGGTAGAGTAAATGAGCAAGAGGAAAATTACAGCTAAACACAAACACTGCAGAAATTTAAAAATAGCCCTGGTCCTTAAAGGGACAGTATACTGTAAAATAGTTTTTCTCTTAATGTGTTTACAATTGCTTTTTATACCAACTGCAGAGTAAAAAATGTATGAAAATTAGCTATTTAAGGTTTATTTCTGTATATTAAAGCTCTGATTTTGTGTTTTGAAGCCACAGCCTAATAAAATAGGATGAGCTTGTAGGTATAATCAGATCTCATTACTGTATCACATTGTGCACATATACCTGCTTCTTTATCTTATATCTGTCCTTAAAACAATCACCAATACTTTGAGAGAACAATGGAAAATCAACATTTTACTACCTTATCTCTGCTTTATCACACTGGGAGTGTAATTTCTTCTGCTGGCTGTGTTTACAAAGCTTATCTATAGCTGGTACGCGCGGCCACAAACTTTCAGAATAGGTGAGGATACCACATGTTAAATTAACAATTTCAAATGCCAATATAAGGGTAAAGGAGCTACTTGTAAACAATTTAATACACTCCAGCAGGTAAAGTGGATCATTGGGAACAAATTAAAGGGGAGACAAATTTTGAGTAAACTGTCCCTTTAAGGGTAAGAGATTGAAAAATGGCCTTGTCCTTAAAGGGACAGTAAACCTTAAAAATAATGTTATACAATTCTGCACTATGTGCAGAATTATATAATATTATATTAGCCAAACTTTGTAAATCATAATATTTTTTTTTATTTTGTAAAAATACCGCTGTTTTACAGACCCGCTCCTGCTGTCAGACAGAGCGGGAGCGAGCTGCACTGTGTCTAATGGCGCGGTCGGGCCGGGCTGCGACTATACAGCTGGCCCGATGCGCTCAGTAAAAACAACAGACCCGCTCAGCAGAATACAGAGAGCGGGTCTGTAAAACAGCGGTATTTTTACAAAATAATAAGGGAATATTATGATTTACAAAGTTTGGCTAATATAATGTTATATAATTCTGCACATAGTGCAGAATTATATAACATTATTTTTAAGGTTTACTGACCCTTTCAACAAAAGCATACAGCCGCAAGCTGATAGAAAATGCAGCGGCGCCAGGAAGCTGCCTCATGAAAAGAAACCTGAGGGAAATGAAGTGAAATTGGAAGAGACTGAATACAACACGCACGCACGCACGCAAGTAATGCTCGTGCATAACAGCATTCATGATCGTATATGAATACGATCAAAGACATTGGCTGAAGCCAAAAAAAAAAAAAAAAAGGGCAGTGGAAAGGAAGGAATTATAAAAATAAAAATAATTTTTAAATAAAATAAATTAGAAAGCATATTTTTTAAAATTAATGATTTGAAAAGAAAAAAAAAAAGCCACTGGAATATCCCTTTAAGCGAATAAAAAAACTACATGCTCTATCTGAATCATGAAAGAAAAAATGTGTGTTCAATTTTGGGGGTTAGTGAAAACTTTTTAAAAATCACTTAAAGGGACAGTCAAGTATAAATTAAACTTTCATTATTCAGATAGGGCTTTTAATTTTAATCGACTTTCCAATTTACTTTTATCATAAAATTTGCTTTTTTCTCTTGGTATTCTTAGTTTAAACTAAACATAGGTAGGCTTATATGCTAATTTCTTAGCCTTTGAGGGCTGCCTCTTATCACATGATTTTTAAATCTTTCAGCACAAAGAGGCAGAAAGTACACATGGGCCATATAGATAACACTGTGTTCAGACACATGGGGTTATTTAAGATCTAGCACAAAACAATGCTAAATTTAAGACAATAGATGATAAACAGTCACAGTCATGTGATCAGGGGGCTGGAAGAAGGTTCCTAGATACAAGGTAATCACAAAGGTAAAAAGTATATTAATATAACTGTGTTGGTTATGCAAAACTGGGAAATGGGTAATAAAGGGATTATCTATCTTTTAAAACAATAACAATTCGATGGTTGACTGTCCCTTTAAATATATTTCTACTAATAAATTGCCTTATACTGTTAAGATTATATATGTGCAGAGAGGATGCCAGCGTGTGTTTATACAGGTATTGTACTAGGGACCTTACTTACAATAAAATTATGTAAAACAACAGATACTGAGATGCACAATCCTGCCAAACTAAATACCTATAATAGCTCAAAGGTTTAGCTAATATTGAACTGTTGTACATCAAGTCTCAGACACCAATTCAGTTAACAACAATAGTTATTATTGGAACGGTGTAAAAGCCGGAACGGAACAGGCCGGAACAGGCCTTTTATGTAGGAAATTGATTTAAAATATAATGGGATGTGTTAGAGACTCTTGAGAACAATTTTAGGAACAAGAATATTTGTGATATAATAATTAATTAACCCTTTAACTACCAAAATAGTGTCCGGAACCAAACATAACAGCCCGGAACAGCACCTTCCCAGAAAACCAGATACACCAAATTCACAAGTCACATGTGACTAAATGTAATATGTTTAATCAGCCACAAACCATCCACAGATACCACATTATATTATCTGTTCCGGCCTTTAATACACTTTTATATAAAAAGTGACGGAATGGCACCTTCCCAGCAAAATATACAGACCAAATTCACTAGCCACACATAACTAAATGTGATAAATGTAATCAACCACAAACCATCCACAGAAACCACGTTCCAATACCCGTTCCGGCCTGTAAAATGCTTTTTCATGAAAAGTGAAGGAACAGCACTTTACCAGCAAACCAGATACACCAAATTCACCAGTCACACATGACTAAATGTTATAAATGTAATCAGCCACAAACCATCCACAGAAACCACATTATGATATCTGTTCCGGCCTTTAATACACTTTTTTTTTTTAATAAAGTGATGGAACGGCACCTTCCCAGCAAAATATGCAGACCAAATTCACCAGCCACACATAACTAGATGTGATAAGTGTAATCAACAACAAACCATCCACAGAAACCACGTTCCAATACCCGTTCCCGGCCTGTAAAACGCTTTTTCATGAAAAGTGACGGAACGGCACCTTACCTGCAAACCAGATACACCAAAATCACCAGTCACACATAACTAAATGTTATAAGTGTAAGCAGCCACAAACCATCCACAGAAACCACATTATGATATCTGTTCCGGCCTTTAATACACTTTTTTATAAAAAGTGACGGAACGGCACCTTCCCAGCAAAATATACAGACCAAATTCACCAGCCACACATAACTAGATGTGATAGGTGTAATCAACCACAAACCATCCACAGAAACCACGTTCCAACATCTAGTTATGTGTGGCTGGTGAATTTGGTCTGTATATTTTGCTGGGAAGGTGCCGTTCCGTCACTTTTTATAAAAAAAGTGTATTAAAGGCCGGAACAGATATCATAATGTTGTTTCTGTGGATGGTTTGTGGCTGATTACACTTATAACATTTAGTTATGTGTAACTGGTGAATTTGGTGTATCTGGTTTGCTGGTAAGGTGCCGTTCCGTCACTTTTCATGAAAAAGCGTTTTACAAGCCGGAACGGGTATTGGAACGTGGTTTCTGTGGATGGTTTGTGGTTGATTACACTTACCACATCTAGTTATGTGTGGCTGGTGAATTTGGTCTGTATATTTTGCTGGGTAGGTGCCGTTCCGTCACTTTTTATAATGAAGTGTATTAAAGGCCGGAACAGATATCATAATGTGGTTTTTGTGGATGGTTTGTGGTTGATTACACTTATCACATCTAGTTATGTGTGGCTAGTGAATTTGGTCTGTATTTTTTGCTGGGAAGGTGCCGTTCCGTCACTTTTTATAAAAAAAAGTGTATTAAAGGCCGGAACAGATATAAGGTGGTTTCTGTGGATGGTTTGTGGCTGATTACACTTATAACATTTAGTTATGTGTAATTGGTGAATTTGGTGTATCTGGTTTGCTGGTAAGGTGCCGTTCCGTCACTTTTCACGAAAAAGCGTTTTACAGGCCAGAACGGGTATTGGTACGTGGTTTCGGTGGTTGATTACACTTACCACATCTAGTTATGTGTAGCTGGTGAATTTGGTCTGTATATGTTGCTAGGAAGGTGCCGTTCCGTCACTTTTTATAAAAAAAAAAAAAAGTGTATTAAAGGCCGGAACAGATATTATAATGTGGTTTCTGTGGATGGTTTGTGGCTGATTACACTTATTACATTTAGTCACATGTGACTTGTGAATTTGGTGTATCTGGTTTTCTGGGAAGGTGCTGTTCCGGGCTGTTATGTTTGGTTCCGGACACTATTTTGGTAGTTAAAGGGTTAATTAATTATTATATCACAAATATTCTTTTTCACGAAAAAGTGTTTTACAGGGCGGAACGGGTATTGGAACGTGGTTTCTGTGGATGGTTTGTGGTTGATTACACTTACCACATCTAGTTATTTGTGGCTGGTGAATTTGGTCTGTATATTTTGCTGGGTAGGTGCCGTTCCGTCACTTTTTATAAAAAAGTGTATTAAAGGCCGGAACAGATATCATAATGTGGTTTCTGTGGATGGTTTGAGGCTGATTACACTTATAACATTTAGTCATGTGTGACTGGTGAATTTTGTGTATCTGGTTTGCTGGTAAGGTGCTGTTCCGTCACTTTTCATGAAAAAGCGTTTTACAGGCCGGAACGGGTATTGGAACATGGTTTCTGTGGATGGTTTGTGGCTGATTACACTTATTACATTTAGTCACATGTGACTTGTGAATTTGGTGTATCTGGTTTTCTGGGAAGGTGCTGTTCCGGGCTGTTATGTTTGGTTCCGGACACTATTTTGGTAGTTAAAGGGTTAATTAATTATTATATCACAAATATTCTTGTTCCTAAAATTGTTCTCAAGAGTCTCTAATACATCCCATTATATTTTAAATCAATTTCCTTCATAAAAGGCCTGTTCCGGCCTGTTCCGTTCCGGCTTTTACACCGTTCCGTTATTATTTTGCTAAAACCAAGGAATACTAGTGTATTATTTGAAAGTCTCCCAGCTAAGATAAACATTAACTTCACATATGAATTTAAAAAAAAAAAAAGCCTGTGATGTGAGTGATTTTATTTAGCAAACCTAGAAGATACACACAGCACAACTTCCAGTGCACATGTTGTACACAATAGACTAAAGAGTTGCAAACATTTTTGTTATATGTCAATAACCTTTATTTTTTTGTTATCAGGATTTATACATTTAGCCACCAATCAGCAGGCGCTACCCAGGTGCTGAACCAAAAATAGGCCAGCTCCTAAGCTTTGCATTCCTACTTTTTCAAATAAAGATAGCAAGAGAATGGAGAAAAAAATCTGAATCATGAAAGAAAAAAAAATTGGGTTTCGTGTCCCTTTAATGATGTGCTCCCAATGATCTATGTTACCTACTGGAGGGTATTAAATTACTTGCAGACAATTACCTTAAATTTGCTATTATTTTCGTATGCATAGTAATTAGTGTTTTGAGTATTTTAATAAAAGCTTGCCACCTTTTAAGTTACGGAAAAAAAAATTACAAAAACTGTACTGTAGGGCAGAAATGTTTAAAGAAATTACTCTTTAATTTGAGAGACAACTTTCTACACTCCCATGGAACGCCCATGTTCAGCCCATTTTATCATTACAAAAAAAAAGCAAAAAAAAAAAAAAAAAAAAAAAGCTAATACTTTCTGTATTTTGTACTTATTTGTTTTTGTTTTTTTGCCATCCAGTGTACTTAAAGGGATAGAAAGGTCAAAATTTTAAATGTGCATGGGTGCATTTCAATATGAAATAGAACCATTTTTGCACCATACTTCCATTGGCAAAACTGCTTCTTGTAAAAGTTATTAATGCTTTTCTGCGGCATACGCACATACCCTGCGAGGGCCCGTGCACCTGTATGCAAACACCACTCCTTTGCAGAGGCGTGGCCTGTATGACACAAATTTTGTCTACACAGACATATACACATCACATCCAACTCTATGTCTGACTACTGGTGCACGGCCCTCACAGGAAAAATAGTAATAACTTATTCGAGAAGCACTTTCGTTAATGGAAGTTTATTGCAAACATGCTTCTATATCTTATTGAAATGCACATTTTAATACCTTTAAATTACAATTAATTCTGTGCATATTTAATAACATTTAAAAAAAAAAAAAATGATAATTTATGCTTACCTGATAATTTCATTTCCATCGAGGGGAGGAGAGTCCATGGCTTCAATCATTACTATTGGGAATTAAGAAACTGGCCACCAGGAGGAGGCAAAGACATCCCAGCCAAAGGCTTAAATACCTCCCCCACTTTCATTAACCCCCAGTTATTCTGCAAAGGGAACCTGGAACAGTAGGAGAAATATCGGGTATAAAAGGTGCCAGAATATGATGAAATTTAGGTCCGCCCAACGGAGATACGGGCGGGAGCCGTGGACTCTACTCCCCTCGATGGAAATTAAATTATCAGGTAAGCATAAATTTTTGTTTTCCATCTAAAGGGGAACTATTCATTACTATTGGTAACATATATACAAGCTCTAGAGGACACTAAATGAAACCGGGAGGGTAAAAAGGCGGACCCTAATCTGAGGGCACCACAGCCTGCAAAACCACCCAAAAACAGCTTCCGCAGAAGCAAAAACTTCAAATTTGCTCCATAAAGGCCTCATTCTTTAAGGCCCAAGACGAAGCCACAGCTTTAGTTGAATGAGCCGTGATCCTCTGAGGCTTATGTCCCGCTGTCTCATAAGCCAAGCGAATCAAGCTCCTCAACCAAAAAGACAAAGTAGCAGCAGAGGCCCTTTGCCCCTTGCGCTTCCCAGAATACACCACAAAAGAGATGTAGACTGTCTGAAATCCTTTGTAGCCTAAAGATAAAACTTCAAGGTATGAACCACATCCAGGTCATGAAGTAACTTCTCCTTTGAAGAAGAAGGGTTAGGACACAAAGAAGGAACAACTATTTCCGGATTGATGTTATGATTAGACACCACCTTGGGGAGAAAACCCAACCCAGTGCGAAGAACAGCCTTATCCGCATGAAACACCAGATAAGGAGGATCACATTGCAAGGCAGCTAGTACACATACTCTGCGTGCCGATGCAATAGCGAACAGGAGGAGAACCTTCCAGTACAGAATCTTAATGTCTATGGAATGCATAGGTTCAAACGGAACCCTCTGCAAAACCTTAAGGACTAAGTTTAAACTTCAAGGCGGAGCCGACTGTCTAAAGACAGGCCTGATTCTAGACAGAGCCTGAACAAAAGATTGGATGTCAGGGAGCTCAGCGAGTCTCCTATGCAACAAGACTGATAATGCCGAAATCTGAACCCTTTAAGGAACAAGTGGCAAGACCCTTCTCTAAACCATCTTGGAGAAAGGACAGAATCCTGGATACCTTCACCTTATGCCAAGGATATCCATGCGTCTCACACCAGGACAAGTAAGTCCTCCACACCTTATGGCAGATGCGACGATTGACCGTCTTCCTTGCCTGAATTAGAGGATCAATCACACCTTCAGAAAAGCCTCTCTTGGCTAAGATTAGGCGTTCAATCTCCACGCAGTCAGCCTCAGAGAATCTAGATTTCGATGTTGAAAGGGGCCCTGTGCCAGTAGATCCCTGCGACAGGGTAACCTCCACAGCGGAGAGGATGATATCTCCACCAGATCCACAAACCATGTCCTCCGCAGCCACAAAGGAGTAATCAGAATGGCCGGGGCCCGCTCCTGTTTGATGCATGCCACTATGCGAGGTAGAAGTGGTAACTGTGTAAAAATGTAAGCTAGGCTGAATCCCCAAGGAACCACTAAGTCATCTATCAGCTCTGCCTGGGGATCCTTGGACCTCGACCCGTATCAAGGTAGCTTGCAATTGAGTCTAGACGCCATGAGATCTATTTCCGGCGTTCCCCATCTGTGACAAATCTCCGCAAACACCTCGGGGTGAAGAGACCATTCCCCCGGATGGAAGGATTGTCTGCTAAGAAAGTCTGCATCCCAGTTGTCCACACCTGGAATGTGAATCGCTGAGAGCGAGCAGTCGTGGGACTCCGCGCACTCCAGAATCCGAGACACCTCCCTCATCGCAAGGAAGCTTCTCGTACCCCCCTGATGGTTGATGTAAGCCACCGAGGTAATGTTGTTGGTCTGGAATCTGATGAAACTGACCAACCCCAGAGAAGGCCAAGCCTTCAGAGCATTGTAAATTGCTCGTAGTTCTAGGATGTTGATCGGAAGGAGAGACTCCTCCCTGCACTACTTTCCTTGTGCCATCCTGGCACCCCACACAGCTCCCCACCCTGACAGACTGGAATCTGTGGTCACAATCTCCCAGGACAGTCTAAAGAAGGATGTCCCCATGGACAGTTGCTCCAGACGAATCCACCAAGAGAGGGAGTTCCGAGTCCGAGCATCCATGGATATCAGCTGTGATTGATCTGAATGATTGCCGTTCCACTGTCTCATCATGCACAATTGAAGAGGTCTGAGATGGAACCTGGCGAATGGGATGACATCTATGCTTGACACCATGAGACCTATCACCTCCATACATTGAGCCACTGATGGGCTTGTGAAGGACTAAACGGCAAGACAGGTGGACACAAGCTTCCTGCGCCGCTGATCTGTGAGAAATATCTTCATGGACAGAGTCTATTATCGTGCCCAGGAACTCCATCCTGTTGCTGGAAAACAGGGAACTCTTTACCGAGTTGATCTTCCAACCGTGAGATTGGAGCAGAAGAAAAAGAGCCCTCAAATGATCCTCTGCGAGGCTGAGCGACGGCACCTGAACTAAGATGTCATCCAGGTAAGGTGCCACCGCAATGCCCCTGGATCTGGCCACTGCAAGCAACCCCCCCAGAAAGGTTGGAATAGTACCCTAGACCCCTTTCTGCTAGGGGTACTGGTACATTAATGCTGAGAGAGGCAAAATCTCTCATACACTCTAGAAAGGCTTCTCTCTTCTCTGGTCTTGAAGATAGGTTTGACAGGAGGAATCTGCCCTCGGGCGGATGGGATCTGAACCCTATCCTGTAACCCTGGGAGACAACTTCTAGAACCTATGGGTCCTGCAACCACATGCATCTGAGAATAGAGATAATCTGCCCCCTACGTGATCCGGAGACCGGTCGGAGGTCGCCCCTTCATGCCGATTTCATCTCAGCGGGCTTCTTGCTCTGCTTAGACTTGTTCCAAGATTGAGCCGGCTTCCAAGATCCCTTGGTCTGGTCTGCTTTCGCGGTTGGTTGCTGGCGCTGGGCCTTGTCCGCACGAAAGGGACAAAAAGTAGATCCCTTAGGCTTAACCTTCTTATCCTGTGGTAGGAAAGCTCCCTTGCCTCCCATAACTGAATCCAATTCTGGACCGAACAGGATCTTCCCTTAAAAAGGCAGGGACAACAACCTCGATTTAGAGGTCATATCCGCAGACCAAGATTTTAGCCACAGAGCCCTGCGTGCTAAAACAGAAAAACCTGACACCTTAGCATTCAGGTGACTAATTTGCATATTGGCATCACAGATGAAAGAATTGGTGACCTCCAGCGCCTTAATCTTCTCCTGTATCTCGTCGATGAATGTCTCCCCCTCGACCATTTCACACAGGGATTCACACCAATATGTTGCAGCTCCAGCGACTGCTGCAACGGCCGCTGCTGGCTGAAAAACAAACCATGTGTGCTGAAACATCCTTCTCAACATGTTTTCCAGCTTTTTATCCATGGGCTCTTTAAACAATGAACTATCCTTGAGAAGAATAGTCATCCGCTTTGCGAGCGTAGAGATAGCCCCATCCACCTTAGGGATGGTCCCCCACAGCTCAAGCTGAGAGTCCGGAAAGGGGAACAGTTTTTAAAAGAAAAAGAAGGGGAAAAGGACAAACCTAATCGCTCCCATTCATTCTTAATAATATTTGCCATCTTAACGGGAACCGAGAAAGACTGAGGGGTACCACCCTGTACTCTTATACCTTGTCAAGCTTAGGAATTGCAGGTTCCTCCAGTATCTTAGGTTCCAGAACCTCCAGAGCAGCAAGCACCTGCCGTAGCAGAAAGCACAAATTCTCCATCCTAAACCTATAACCAGGCTCCTCCGCCCTCAGAGGTTTAGATGACATGGACTCCGACCCAGAAGGGGCCTCCTCAGAGGAGTCGGAGTGGACCTCATCATATAGAGCCTCTGTATCTTCCATCGGCGTGGACAAACCCTGGGCCGGGCCGCTATGATAAACCCTACGCTTGCGCTTAGCAGAACGTGATAAGGCATGGATAACTTTCGAAACCACCGATTCCAGTTGGTCTGCAAAGTCTGACGGACAATGAATCTCTCCCGAAGGAGTAATGGTTGGACCCCGGGGCGCCGCATGTGCAATCGGAGATGAATGTAGGGAACGCACCTCCCGGGATGAAGAACCCTCAGAGGTGGACGGCTCAGTAGTACTAGACATACGTTTATATTTAGATGTTGTAACTTTATTATCGCACGTGGAACATAGTTGAGCAGGCTGATCTACCAGATCCTCCTCACAATAAACACAGGAATGAGACTTTGTTAAGGAGGGAGAATCCTCTAACGCGTCAGAGTCCTCCATCGCTTGCGCTTTTGGGTAGGCTAACTTAATTTACAAAAAGGCACCTTTATACCTCCAATGGCCGGGGCACTCACCTCCTCCTAGGACCAGGACTACAGAAACCACTACGTCTCCTGTGCCACAGATCAACAGAGAAGGTAGATAGACACACCCAGTCATATGGAATGCCTAGCAGAACCGCCCCTGCACTAGCGAAAAACGTGCCAAATATGGCCACGCAAGATTCCCGCAAGTAACCTGAAAGTTCCACACATTGCCAGAGCCTCATCTCGCACATAACGCAGCAATGTCACAAACAATATCATGTATAAACCTCCCCTGTTCAATAATCCCCCTTCCAGGAATATTAACCGTTGATTCTGTAAAGATAAAAAGGCGCCACACTGTGACCCTGTCTTCTATGTTATCATTATTAATAAAAAAATGAAACGATCTTACCAGAATCTACGCCGTGGAACAGGAACACGGCCCTTCAAGTGTGACAGGTTAGTAGCCTCGCTCCTGATATGGAC
The DNA here is from genome assembly GCF_027579735.1 of Bombina bombina. Lineage (NCBI taxonomy): Eukaryota > Metazoa > Chordata > Amphibia > Anura > Bombinatoridae > Bombina > Bombina bombina. Next base: position 1,124,138,913 of record NC_069502.1, on the reverse strand, counting down.
TGGAGTGTAGAAAGCAGGCAGCGAAACTTGTCAACGCTGATTGCTTATGGAGCTGTTAATATGAGTCAGGATGGTTTCGCAGAAAGAACTCTCCCTGCATCTCCGGACTCTAAATTTCGCCCAGGCTCCCACTGAAAGGCTGACAGGACTACTTAAAACTCCAGTCCCAATGTGAAGAGTACTACCCTCCATAAGAGGCTACTCCGAAACTCTGGTACTCCTCTTCAATCCTCCTGTGACGATAGGCAAAGAATGACTGGGGGTTGAGGGAAGTGGGGGAGGTATTTAAGCTTTTGGCTGGGTGTCTTTGCCTCTTCCTGGTGAACAGGTTCTTAATTCCCAATAGTAATGAATGAAGCCGTGGACTCTCCTCCCCTTTAGATTGAAATACGATTTTTAGTGAGACATTTGTTACAGTTTTTGATGCACCTTAACAATACAGTTGTTTTCCTGTGTATTTTTGTGTGAATGCTTCAATTATTTGTTTTGTATGACTTTTAAAATAAAATTTTTATAATGTATGCATAAAATTCCCATACGAAAATACAGTATACGCCTTAGTGAGAACACCCTGTTTTAAAGTAGCTTTAGATAATTCCACCAGGGAAATAAAAGAACTGGCAAGTATTCTTAAATAAATCTTGCCATACCAAAAACCTTTAACATCATTGGGCCCCAAGTACTTGCTTTTGTGTATGGAGACAAAGATTAGATAGAGCATTGAGTATAAAGAGAAACACAAGATAAGGATATATGCACTCTCTTCATGCTCAGCCTATCTGATTGGGTCTAGTTTGAACTAACCAAAAATAAATAAAAAAGGGGGGGGGGGGGTTGGAGGAGAGAAGAAGCTATGTCATATACAAAAATAAACAAAGAATTCTCCATATATATGTTTTACCATATATACATATAGTATAACAAGTCATTTGAAACATATTAAAGGGGATTTTTTTTTTACAGTATACTAGCCCATTAAACGATCTTGTCCACTTACAGATCACATATGTACAGTGTTGCTAATGTTTTTAGTGTATAGATTTGAAGTGCAAAAGAAGCAGTAGGGTATTGTGTATATGTAGCGCCATTGACAAACTCTTACCAAATCTTTACCTCCATTTTTAGCTCTGCTAAATTAGATTTGGGGTGATAGATCTTTGCTTACAAAGTATTATTTTAATTTGTGTACTCAGCCTGTTAACCCCTTAAAGACAATGTGGTGGTGTATGCTTATCCCTAATAAATGGTTTAATGACCATACTAAAGTTTATACAAGTCCAGAAACGTCTCGGCACACAGATCCTTTGGGATCCTTTTTGGTATCAGCTGGGAAATGACTCTCTATGCACTATGAGGACTGATAGATGTTTGTAAAGTGATTGGACCGGATTTATTTACCTATGTTTAAGCACAAAGTCACAAAAGATGCTCAGGCCACAACATCTTTCTTCTAAGGTAATGTGAAAATCCCTTATACAGTACATTATAATAAAGAGCCCATGAGGATGAAGGAAAAAACCCTGCTTTCCACAAGACAGGTATTTGTTAAAGGGACGTGGAATTGAAGCATTGACATGAATATATTACTTCCATCTCCAGAACAACATCAGCGATTCTTTCTAAAAACTGTATTCAGTGAGTGTGCAAAAAAAACAAACTAAAAAACCACCCAAAACTGCAAATTTCTCGCTAATTATTTCCCCCAGACACAGAATTGATGTAGCTATCAAAGGAAGCATTGTCTGTAGCTTAGGAGGAGGACAAATATACAGACTCCTTCAGCTACTTATTATTTAGTTATTAGTGTCTGTAGCTGCACAGGGCTCAGATTTTACAACCGCTAGATGTACTGAGAAAGCTTCTGCTTAACAAGTAAAAAAAAAAAAAATAGCGTAGGCAGAAAACAATTCTAAATATTTTGCAAGACAAGAAGCACTTCGTAAAAAAAATAAAAAAAATTAGAATAAAGCTGCAGGATTGTAAGTGATGGATTAAAGAGACGTTAAACCCTTTTTTCTTTCTTTTGTGATTCAGATAGAGCATTAAAAAGCTTTCCAAATGACTTTATTCTCTGGGTATTCTTTGTTGAAGGAATAGCAATGCACTACTGGCTGAACACATCAGGTGAGTCAATGACAAGCTACCAATCAGCAGCTAGCAACAGCTGCTCCGGAACCTACCTAGGAATGCAAGAATGCTTTTCAACAAGGATACCAAGTGAACAAATCACATTAAATAATAGAAGTATTCAGAGAGGGATTGCCTGTTATTTCGGGGCTGGACTGTACTGTGAAGTCAGGATCAGACTGATAAGCTTCAGGAAAGTTCTCTGTGAAAGGCACATGTTGCGCAAAAAGAGGCTGCTTCTTGGGTGGTAACTAGCCATAGAACAAGCTATTATGCTATTGTTCGTTCCCATGTTGAACGCTTCTCTCTTTTTATTTATGCAAATAATAGAAGTAAATTGCATACCCGAATAATAAAAGTTTATTCTTTACTTTTCATTGTTACTTTACTGTCCTTTTAAATATTAATGCATCAGTTTAACGACCCTTTAAATATACGATTTTCTATGAGAACTCCATAAGTAGGTTAGTAAGTTATAGTAGCAAAATCCCCGAAATCATGTTCACACAAAAGGCTCCATTTATCAATAGCCGGGCAGACAAGGTTCCTCTCAGGAACTTGTCTGATCAGCATTACAGCGAGTGGGCAGCATCTAAAACATTGTTCAAGCAATTGCTTGTACAAAACACTGTAGTATCCAGCACAGGAACCCAGGAAGCAGGAGACCGGCGCAAGTAACTGCCAACTTGCTAGCAATAATATGAAGAACAAACAAGGTGGTCTCCTTGCAAAAAATTCCTTATTTTATTGTGTGACACAATAGACACAATAAAATAAGGAATTTTTTGCAAGGAGACCACCTTATTTGTTCTTCAAGCAATTGCTTGTGCCAGCTGCTCTCGCACAACTAATTGCGCGAGAAAAATATGCTTGTCAATCAACCCGATTGGATTGTGATGATTCAACTCTGTTACCATTGAGGTTGTGGAGAGGCTAAAATCTAATTTTGTAGTTGTACACATCCCTTTCTCAGAGACAAACATCAAACTATTCTCTAACATATAGCAGTTATCCTACCAGAATATAAAAACAAGATTTAAACAAACTTTAACAAATAGTTCCTAGAATTGGATTTATTACTGATCACATTTTGCATTATTTCACATGTATCTATACATCCTCATACCTCCAAACATTAGTGACTGGGTGTCAGGGACTCATGAGAATTATAGGGCATGGTCACCATTTTGTGGTTGGACCTGTATTGGGAGGTGTGGGATCATGGGAGGTTAGTGGGTGTGTCTGGCCAGTCTGTAAATAGGGAAATATGACTGTCTCAGTGGAACTGTGCTCAGAATCAGGGACTGTCCCTCTAAAAATAGAGACATTTAGATTTAGGAGGTCTTCATACCGTCTCAAAAAACATAATTTATGCTTACCTGATAAATTCCTTTCTCCTGTAGTGTAGTCAGTCCACGGGTCATCATTACTTATGGGATATTAACTCCTCCCCAACAGGAAGTGCAAGAGGATCACCCAAGCAGAGCTGCTATATAGCTCCTCCCCTCTACGTCACACCCAGTCATTCGACCGAGAACCAAACGAGAAAGGAGAAACTATAGGGTGCAGTGGTGACTGGAGTATAATTAAAAAATTTAGACCTGCCTTAAAAAACAGGGCGGGCCGTGGACTGACTACACTACAGGAGAAAGGAATTTATCAGGTAAGCATAAATTATGTTTTCTCCTGTTAAGTGTAGTCAGTCCACGGGTCATCATTACTTATGGGATACCAATACCAAAGCTAAGTACACGGATGACGGGAGGGACAGGCAGGATCTCTATACGGAAGGGACCACTGCCTGAAGAACCTTTCTCCCAAAAACAGCCTCCGAAGAAGCAAAAGTGTCAAATTTGTAAAATTTGGAAAAAGTATGAAGAGAAGACCAAGTTGCAGCCTTGCAAATCTGTTCAACAGAGGCCTCGTTCTTAAAGGCCCAAGTGGAAGCCACAGCTCTAGTAGAATGAGCTGTAATCCTTTCAGGAGGTTGCTGTCCAGCAGTCTCATAGGCTAAACGTATTATGCTACGAAGCCAAAAGGATAGAGAGGTAGCAGATGCTTTTTGACCTCTCCTCTGTCCAGAATAAACGACAAACAGGGAAGAAGTTTGTCGAAAATCTTTAGTTGCCTGTAAATAAAATTTCAGGGCACGGACTACATCTAGATTGTGCAGAAGTCGTTCCTTCTTTGAAGAAGTGTTAGGACACAATGATGGAACAACAATCACTTGATTGATATTCTTGTTAGTGACTACCTTAGGTAAGAACCCAGGTTTAGTACGCAGAACTACCTTATCTGAATGAAAAATCAGATACGGAGAATCACAATGTAAGGCTGATAATTCAGAGACTCTACGAGCCGAGGAAATAGCCATTAAAAACAGAACTTTCCAAGATAACAGCTTGATATCAATGGAGTGAAGGGGTTCAAACGGAACACTCTGTAAAACGTTAAGAACTAAGTTTAAGCTCCACGGCGGAGCAACAGATTTAAACACAGGCTTAATCCTGGCCAAAGCCTGACAAAAAGCCTGAATGTCTGGAACTTCTGACAGACGCTTGTGTAAAAGGATGGACAGAGCTGAGATCTGTCCCTTTAACGAACTAGCAGATAAACCCTTTTCTAAACCTTCTTGTAGAAAAGACAATATCCTAGGAATCCTAACCTTACTCCATGAGTAACCCTTGGATTCGCACCAGTGTAAGTATTTACGCCATATCTTATGGTAAATTTTCCTGGTAACAGGTTTCCTAGCCTGTATTAAGGTATCAATTACTGGCTCTGAAAATCCACGCTTTGATAAAATTAAGCGTTCAATTTCCATGCAGTCAGCTTCAGAGAAATTAGGTTTTGATGTTTGAAAGGACCCTGAATTAGAAGGTCCTGTCTCAGAGGCAGAGACCAAGGTGGACAGGATGACATGTCCACTAGATCTGCATACCAGGTCCTGCGTGGCCACGCAGGCGCTATTAGAATCACTGATGCTTTCTCCTGTTTGATCCTTGCAATCAAACGAGGAAGCATCGGGAAGGGTGGAAACACATAAGCCATCCTGAAGGTCCAAGGTGCTGTCAAGGTATCTATCAGGACCGCTCCCGGGTCCCTGGACCTGGACTCGTAACGAGGAAGCTTGCGTTCCGGCGAGACGCCATGAGATCCATATCTGGTTTGCCCCAACGTCGAAGTATTTGGGCAAAGACCTCCGGATGAAGTTCCCACTCCCCCGGATGAAAAGTCTGGCGACTTAGGAAATCCGCCTCCCAGTTGTCCACTCCTGGGATGTGGATCGCTGACAGGTGGCAAGAGTGAGACTCTGCCCAGCGAATTATCTTTGATACTTCCATCATCGCTAGGGAACTTCTTGTCCCTCCCTGATGGTTGATGTAAGCCACAGTCGTGATGTTGTCCGACTGAAACCTGATAAACCTCAGAGTTGCTAACTGAGGCCAAGCCAGTAGGGCATTGAGAACTGCTCTTAATTCCAGAATGTTTATTGGAAGGAGACTCTCCTCTTGAGTCCATGATCCCTGAGCCTTCAGGGAATTCCAGACAGCGCCCCAACCTAGAAGGCTGGCGTCTGTAGTTACAACTGTCCAGTCTGGCCTGCTGAAGGGCATCCCCCTGGACAGATGTGGCCGAGAAAGCCACCATAGAAGAGAATCTCTGGTCTCCTGATCCAGATTCAGCGTAGGGGACAAATCTGAATAATCCCCATTCCACTGACTTAGCATGCACAATTGCAGCGGTCTGAGGTGCAGGCGTGCAAAAGGAACTATGTCCATTGCCGCTACCATTAAGCCGATTACCTCCATGCATTGAGCCACTGACGGGTGTTGAATGGAATGAAGGGCACGGCAAGCATTTAGAAGCTTTGTTAACCTGTCCTCTGTCAGGTAAATTTTCATTTCTACAGAATCTATAAGAGTCCCCAAGAAGGGAACTCTTGTGAGTGGTAAGAGAGAACTCTTCTCCTCGTTTACTTTCCACCCATGTGATCTCAGAAATGCCAGTACTAACTCTGTATGAGACTTGGCAGTTTGAAAGCTTGACGCTTGTATCAGAATGTCGTCTAGGTACGGAGCTACCGAAATTCCTCGCGGTCTTAATACCGCCAGAAGAGAGCCCAGAACCTTTGTAAAGATTCTTGGAGCCGTAGCCAACCCGAAGGGAAGAGCTACAAACTGGTAATGTTTGTCTAGGAAGGCAAACCTTAGATACCGGAAATGTTCTCTGTGAATCGGTATGTGAAGGTAAGCATCCTTTAAATCCACTGTGGTCATGTACTGACCTCTTTGGATCATGGGTAAGATTGTCCGAATAGTTTCCATCTTGAATGATGGAACTCTTAGGAATTTGTTTAGGATCTTTAAATCCAATATTGGTCTGAAGGTTCCCTCTTTTTTGGGAACCACAAACAGGTTTGAGTAAAACCCTTGTCCGTGTTCCGACCGCGGAACTGGATGGATCACTCCCATTAGTAAAAGGTCTTGTACACAGCGTAGAAACGCCTCTTTCTTTATCTGGTTTGTTGACAACCTTGAAAGGTGAAATCTCCCTTGTGGAGGAGAAGCTTTGAAGTCCAGAAGATATCCCTGAGATATGATCTCCAACGCCCAGGGATCCTGGACATCTCTTGCCCAAGTCTGGGCGAAGAGAGAGAGTCTGCCCCCCACTAGATCCGTTACCGGATCGGGGGCCCTCACTTCATGCTGTCTTAGGGGCAGCAGCAGGCTTTCTGGCCTGCTTGCCCTTGTTCCAGGCCTGGTTAGGTTTCCAGCCTTGTCTGTAGCGAGCAACAGCTCCTTCCTGTTTTGGAGCAGAGGAAGTTGAAGCTGCTCCTGCCTTGAAATTACGAAAGGCACGAAAATTAGACTGTCTAGCCCTGGGTTTGGCTCTATCTTGAGGCAGGGCATGGCCTTTACCTCCCGTAATATCAGCGATAATTTCTTTCAAACCGGGCCCGAATAAAGTCTGCCCCTTGAAAGGTATGTTAAGTAGTTTCGATTTAGAAGTTACATCAGCTGACCAGGATTTTAGCCACAGCGCTCTGCGTGCCTGAATGGCGAATCCGGAATTCTTAGCCGTAAGTTTAGTTAAATGTACTACGGCATCAGAAATAAATTAATTAGCTAGCTTAAGGGTTTTAAGCTTAAGTGAAATCTCATCTAATGTCGCTGAGTCAAGGGTGTCTTCCAGAGACTCAAACGAAAATGCTGCCGCAGCCGTGACAGGCGCAATGCATGCAAGGGGTTGTAATATAAAACCTTGTTGAACAAACATTTTCTTAAGGTAACCCTCTAACTTTTTATCCATTGGATCTGAAAAAGCACAGCTATCCTCCACCGGGATAGTGGTACGCTTAGCTAAAGTAGAAACTGCTCCCTCCACCTTAGGGACCGTTTGCCATAAGTCCCGTGTGGTGGCGTCTATTGGAAACATTTTTCTGAATATAGGAGGGGGTGAGAAAGGCACACCGGGTCTGTCCCACTCCTTAGTAATAATTTCAGTAAGTCTCTTAGGTATAGGAAAAACGTCAGTACTCGTCGGTACCGCAAAATATTTATCCAACCTACACATTTTCTCTGGGATTGCAACTGTGTTACAATCATTCAGAGCCGCTAACACCTCCCCTAGCAATACACGGAGGTTTTCCAGCTTAAACTTAAAATTTGAAATGTCTGAATCCAATTTATTTGGATCAGATCCGTCACCCGCAGAATGAAGCTCTCCGTCCTCATGCTCTGCATATTGTGACGCAGTATCAGACATGGCCCTAGCATTATCAGTATACTCTGCTCTCATCCCAGAGTGATCTCGTTTACCTCTAAGTTCTGGCAATTTAGACAAAACTTCAGTCATAACATTAGCCATGTCTTGTAAAGTGATTTGTAATGGCTGCCCTGATGTACTTGGCGTTACAATATCACGCACCTCCTGAGCGGGAGATGCAGGTACTGACACGTGAGGCAAGTTAGTCGGCATAACTTCCCCCTCGTTGTCTGGTGAATGTTGCTTAACATGTACAGATTGACTTTTATTTAAAGTAGCATCAATGCAATTAGTACATAAATTTCTATTGGGCTCCACCTTGGCTTTTGAACATATTGCACAAAGAGTTTCCTCTGTGTCAGACATGTTTAAACAAACTAGCAATTAGACTAGCAAGCTTGGAAATACTTTTCAACTAAATTTACAAGCAATATGTAAAAACGTACTGTGCCTTTAAGAAGCACACAAAAACTGTCACAGTTGAATAACAATGAACCGGATTAGTTATATAAACCAAATTTAGCAAAGGATTGCACACATTAGCAATGGATGATTAACCCTTAATATCAGAAAAAAACGTATAACAATTGACAATATAAGCGTTTTTATCACAGTCAAGCACAGTCTCACAGGTCTGCTGTGAGTGATTACCTCCCTCAAAACTAGTTTTGAAGACCCCTGAGCTCTGTGGAGACGTCCTGGATCATGCAGGGAGAAAAAGACAGACTGTGACTGAATTTCTGATGCGTAGTAAAAGCGCCAAAATAGGCCCCTCCCACTCACACTACAACAGTGAGGGAAGCTCAGTAAACTGTTTTAATTTAAAACAACGACAGCCATGTGGAAAATAAAGCCCAAAACAATTTTCACCAAGTACCTCAGATAATTAAACGATTTAACATGCCAGTAAACGTTTAAAATCTAATATATGAAATGTCATTAAAAAGCCTGCTGCTAGTCGCTCCCACTGCAAGTTAGGCTAAAAGTTATATGCATACAGTATTTTCCCAGTGAAGTGCCATTCCCCAGAAATACTTAAGTGTTAACGTATATACATGTCAGCCTGATACCAGTTGCTACTACTGCATTTAAGGCTGTACTTACATTATATCGGTATTAGCAGTATTTTCAAAGTCAATTCCATTCCTTAGAAAATAATATACTGCAACATACCTCTTTGCAGGTGAACCTGCCCGCTGTCCCCTGATCTGAAGTTACCTTACTCCTCAGAATGGCCGAGAACAGCAAACGGATCTTAGTTACGTCCGCTAAGATCATATACAAAAAACTCAGGTAGATTCTTCTTCAAATTCTGCCTGAGAAGGAAACAACACACTCCGGTGTCGTTTAAAATAACAAACTTTTGATTGAAGGTATAAAAAACTAAGTTAAATCACCACAGTCCTCTCACACATCCTATCTATTAGTTGGGTGCAAGAGAATGACTGGGTGTGACGTAGAGGGGAGGAGCTATATAGCAGCTCTGCTTGGGTGATCCTCTTGCACTTCCTGTTGGGGAGGAGTTAATATCCCATAAGTAATGATGACCCGTGGACTGACTACACTTAACAGGAGAAATAAGTGTGTGAATTATCAATGTTTAATAGTAAATCAAAATTTTAGTTTTAGGAGTCCTTGCATATTTAGCACTAGATGCAATGTTTCAGTACTGGACTTATGCTTTCTAAGCCGCCAAGAAGCAGGGTAGAGAATCATCCTGAGATATAAATCTTCATTTCACCAGAAGAATCCCAATCTAATTTCCTGTCCACTCACCTGCTTGGCTAGTATCCTTGCAGTCAGCCTTACAGTTTCTGAGGGATTCCAGTTTTGTCCAAAGGCACACATAGCAGAACACTCCAGCTTGTGCATTGGCCAATCTCCCTTCTAAATGGTTAGAAAACACTCATTAGTGCAATTATAACAAGGAAGCAGACGTGTTCTCTAAAAGACAAAAGGTCAAGTAAAATAGGTTTCTTTTATTAAATGGACAGCAAAGCCGAAAAAAAAATAAACAGCTCTGTATGAAAGTGCATTTACAAGCAACATTAATGAATATCAGACAAAATATATATGGTTGGAATGTTTTTAAAATGTATCTGAAAAATGTAACTAAAAGAAAAAAAAAATAGGCTTGTAAAAATTATTGGTTTCAGTCGCAGGATCTTCATAAATAAATAACATAATTTGTATTTTAAGACATAATGAAGTGATTGTTAAAGGGACATTCAAGACAAAATTGGAATCCACATGGGTGCCTTTCAGTTATGAATGTAATCAGTTTTGTAATATGCATGTATTAGCACAAATGCTAATAAAAGCTATAGATTTTCCAAAAGTGTATTTAAGTATGCACCGTGCACCAGCATTTTAAACAGCACTTGCATTGAAAACCTAAGGTAATTTTACCTTTTGTTAATGACTCAATGTGTTAATTGCTGACATACAAGCCCCACTGGCACTTTGAGCAGCAGCAGTATTTTAAATGCTGGTGCACTGAGAATATTCAGCTATGTTTCACATGCACGTGCAGATAAAAATTTTAACACTGAAACAGTGATAACTTTTACTAAAAGCATTTTTGCCAATACATCTATATTGCAAATATGTTTCTATTCAAATATGTCATTCATCTATCTGCATTTAAATTTTGGAATGTCCCTTTAATAATTTACCATTAATGCTGTAGATTAAACTTCTGATTTTATAAACTATTACATTTAGTAGCATTATTTTAGTGCATCATGTACATTTTTAGCATATGCCATTCCATTTAAACAGAATATACTTAAATCTGGAAAAGTTCTGCACAACATGATCTGTCAGTTCTGAAGCTCTGTATTTTAATTTAAAATTACAATTGTAGTCACAACCAACACTATAAAAGTTTGATCTTTTTTTATTAATAAGATCAGAACTTTGAAGAAAATTCTAGTCATGAACAAAAAAAAAAAAAAACACAACTCAATTTATGACTGAGATTTACCCTCGAGGCATTGGTAATTAAAATTTATCCTGAGGCAGAATCATACCACTTTAATGGTGATCAGAATTTCAAACTAAATATGATTAATATCTTATCTTTGTTTAGAACTTTTTTTTTTTTATAGCCACACAATTAAAAACACTACGATTTCTTGATCAAGCCAGTTATACATATTATGTCTAGTATCCAGATTATGTAGTTTACCTTTCCCGCACTACAGTTTTGTCTAGCAACAAGTATAACAACTATACACATTTCTCGTCTCTTTATGATTTGTAGATATTATTCATTTTCACATTTGTTTTAAGGTGGATATTTTGGGCCACAATTTAACCTCACAGTCAAAGTAAAAGGTATACTAGAAATAGGACTTCTAACTTGTCAATAATGTATTTCCTATCTAACCTTGTTAGAATTGGATTAAATGGATGTAAACACCTTGCAACTGCAAGAACATACTAGATGAGTGTGGAAAAACATTAAAGGGACACATGTCAAAATTAAAAACTTTCATGATTCAGATAGAGCATGCAATTTTAAACAACTTTCAAATTTACTTCCATTAACAGAATGTGCGCAGTCGTTTTATATTTACAGTGAGTCACCAGCTGCTACCGAGCATGTGCAGGAATTCACAGAATATATGTACAGTATATGCATTTGTGATTGGATGATGGCTGTCACATTATACAGGGGGAGTGGAAATAGACATAACGGAAATTTGTCAGGAAAAAAAAATCTAAACTTATTTAAAGTTTAGACTAAGTGCTATTGTACTGTCTTTTTATCATGTATTTGTGGATTATGTAAATCCTCTGTATTTACTGGACCTTTAAATAATTAACTGCTTTTCAATACTCAAAGAAAACATAAAAGCACCACGTAATACGTATTTAGTTTTTTAGTTTTAGGTCCTTGTTATAAAATAATTGAAAATAAATCAAAGCAGTATTATTGTGTAGCTTTAGAAGTCTGGATCAAATATAGCTAGGAAAATCTATGTCTTGTGACGTCTCGTAAAAATAAAGCAACAGAGCAGGTGCAGAACGCATCACATGGCCTCTAGATCTGTCGCCCTGTTACAAGCCATTTGTGTTCCCCAAGGCCGAACATACAGTTATGTGAGATGTCATCGCAGAAAATGCAGCATGTCTGCAGAAAGAACAGGACACATGCAGGAACTGTTAACGCTTGAACTTTGTAGTACTGCTCCACATTAGACAGTTCTCTTCAAACAGAGCTGTGCTCTGGCTGCACTGTGTCAATGTTCCTTAACACAGTGCATCCAGGGCAAAGTGCTGTTTGAAGTGAGCAGTCAAATATGCAGTAGCGTTGCAAAGCAGCAGCACATTGCTTGTTGACTGGCTCTCAGAGATTTCCCAGTCTGTAAAGCTGTTTATTCTAAATGTAAGAGAACTGCATCTTTTTATTACTACATTTCTATGTTAGACCAAGAGAAAAGGAAACATTTATTAAAGAGACATTTTAAAATATCTTCTTTTCTTTGTATGCAGCTAATTTGCAATGCAATTTTCAACTACTGCACTATATTATAAAACATTAACAATTGCTTTATTCTTCATTTAACCAACACATTGCAATTGAACTGATGCCTTAGTGTAACTGTGTAATTTAAAATTGAATTTTATTTAAAAATGACCTGCAGAAAAATTTTCACAAAAAAAAATCTTATCGCAGAAAGTTAAGTTCTGCCTCTGTGTATTGTGTTTTTAACAGAGTATTATTAAAATTCAGTTTTAACTAAGTATGCCTCTGGTTTGTATGTAAAACATGGTGTAGACTTAGTACAGCAAAGCAAGGAAGTATTGTTTTTCAACAGACAAACTACACCCGTTATTTGCCTTATTTGGAGGAGCCAATCAGGACTCGTTACTGGAGTAGACACAGCTAGCCACTGTCATTTTGTTATCAAACATTCGCTTGTTTTGCAGCTTATCTGGTAATCTCTGCTGAGGCCAACCAGGGACAGATTTGGCAGTTTGGCTTGTGGAGGCTGCTATGTGCACTTCAAATGAGTAGAATTGGAAAACTCTTGATTTACAGGAAAAGAGGGCAAATAAAAAAAAAAATGAAACTGTGTTCCAAAGTTGTTTTACTAAGCATAATTAAATATTACAATCTCAAACGGTTTACTGTTCCTTTAAAGGGACACTGCACTGTACAAATGTGTTTCAAATGACTTGTTATACTAACTGCAGAGTAGTAAATTAGAGTGCGCCTTCTGGGTTTATTTTTATTCTCAAGGACACACCCGTTTTAATGGGCTGACACCTGCTCATGTTATCTCACTGTATACACAAAGCCTAATAGGTATAGAAATGCTAATTATGGCTGGGGGTCCAATGAGCAAAACCAGCTATTTTTGATACAAAAATTCTCTCTTCCACCCTAGAGGAAGGTTAATTTATGCTTTTGTCTCCTGCTGACAAAGCTTTTCTACAGAGAATACAGTAGTAGTTCAGTATAGGTAGTAGTTTCAACAGGCGACGGCAGCTATTTCAAATGACAAAATAAAAATAAAGGTAAAGAACAATTTAATACACTCCAGCAAGTAAAATTAAGAACACATTAAAGGGAAAAACATTTACAGTACAATGTCCCTTTTAGACTTCAGAGGGCTTAGGCAAAGTTCCAAGGTGAGGCTTCTTATATCTGCCCTTAGCCAGTAGTGTTCTCTTCTTTGCTTTTATTATTTTGAAAAACTTAAGTGACTTATGCCCCATGGACAAGGCAGAAAGCACGGGATAAGGTCAAAGGACTATTGATAGGAGGGACCAAAAGTGGAGGCCAGTGCAATTGAGGCTCTGTGGCAGCTGCAGATAATGTCAATATTGTGCCACATTTGTGGCTTACCTATACCAGATTTGGGACCTCTTATTATAGTCATTGGTCTCAATCCTCATCCAAGGATGTCACACAGAAATAGGGTGTAACAATGTTATTTCTTTGAGAAAAATTTATAAAATGTTACTTTACGAGTTTTGGTAGCGAAAACGAAACCCTAAATTTAACATGGCAATTTTATATGTAATAAGAGTTGTTTCTTTTTTCAAAAACAAACTGAATCAACCCTTTATAGATGAGATTATGCAATACGACAATCATTAAAACCTGTTTAAAGGTTAAATACTTTCTTAGTCTGCAGTATTTACTTTTTATAAAATTTTAGTACATTAATGAACTGTATAATTATGCTACAATACCTTACAGATCCTGCACCAACCCCCTTAAAGTGATGGTAAATTTCAGACTATAAGAATGTTGCAATGAAAAATATATGTCTGCAAGTAAAACCATAATTATTATTATTATTATTATTATTTTTTTTAAATTGTATATATATTTTATAATAAAATTGGTATTGTCTGTTCCTCCGCCCCCCTTCATTTCTTCTTTTGGCTGGGCTGTGATGTATAGAGCAGTCACATCCACTCTTTACATAGGCTTTCTAAAGGCTTTAAAGGGGCTGGACTTCAAGATTGTCAAAAGACACACACGCGGATTGGATGTTCACTAGAAATGTTATTTACAAAAAAGTTCATCCAAGTGTGACGGCATAACCTTGCAATAGAAGCAATACTATATGCACTAATTTAACCCTTTAACAGATGGATTAAAAACAGAAAAAGGTACACATATAGGGCGCGATCCGATATAGATCGTAGTTTGCGGCGTAAGCGAGGGAACCCGCGTTGCCCGCAGTTTCAGCTCGCAACTCGAGCTATCCCATATACGGCGCCGTCAGATGCTAACGTGCCGTAAATCGGATAAACCAGCGATGTCCAGAAATCTGCGCAAGTACAAATTTCTGGCGTCGCCAGTGACTTGCGGCACGTTAGAAACTGCCGGCGCCTACAAAACCTGACTAAAGTCTAAATCACCCGCACTGTCTAACACGCCTCCCTAACATAGCCCGACACGTCTAACCCTCTATCCGCTATCCCCCCTCACTATCCTAACAATAACAATGTATTAACCCCTAAACCGCCACTACCTAATAAAGTTATTAACCCCTAAACCGCCGCCAGCTATATTAAATCTATAACCCCCTAAAGTGAGCCCCTAACACCGCCGCCATCTACCTTACCTACCCCCTAAAGTGAGCCTCTACCCCGCCGCTACCTATTTTAAAATTATTAACCCCTAATCTAATCCCCCTACCCCGCCGCCATCTATATTAAATTATTTAACCCCTAAAATACTAAACTATCCCTACCACTAAACCTAAGTCTAACCCTACAAATAGCCCTGAAAAGGGTTTTTTGCGGGGCATGCCCCAAAGAATTCAGCTCTTTTGCCAGCCCTTAAAAGGGCTTTTTGGCGGGGCTTTGTCACAAAGTAAACTGCTCTTTTGCCTACAATCTACATCCCCCTACACCGCGGCCACCTATAATAAATGTATTAACCCCTAATCTAATCCCCCTACACCGCCGCCAGCTATATTAACCCTAATTATATTAGGGTTAATATTGTTATTATATTATATATATATATATATATATATATATATATATATATATATATATAAATTATAATAACCCTATCTAACTCTAACATCCCTAACGAAACTCTTATTAATATTATTAATTAAAATATTCCTATTTAAATCTAAATACTTACCTATAAAATAAACCCTAAGATAGCTACAATATAATTAATAATTACATTGTAGCTATGTTAGGGTTTATATTTATTTTACAGGTAAATTGTTAATTATTTTAACTAGGTATAATAGCTATTAAATAGTTATGAACTATTTAATAGCTACCTAGTTAAAATAATTACCCAATTACCTGTAAAATAAATCCTAACCTAAGTTACAAATACACCTACACTATCAATAAATTAAATAAACTACAAATATCTATCTAAAAATACAATTAAATAAACTAAATTACAAAAAATAAAAAAAGATTACAAGATTTTTAAGATAATTACACCTATTCTAAGCCCCCTAATAAAATAATAAAGCCCCCCAAAATAAAAAAATTTCCCTACCCTATTCTAAATTAAAAAAAGTTCAAAGCTCTTTTACCTTACCAGCCCTTAAAAGGGCCTTTTGTGGGGGCATGCCCCAAAGAAAACTGCTCTTTTGCCTGAAAAAAAAAAACACAATACCACCCCCCAGCATTACAACCCACCACCCACATACCCCTAATCTAACCCAAACCCCCCTTAAATAAACCTAACACTACCCCCCTGAAGATCTCCCTACCTTGTCTTCACCACCGGGCCGAACTCCTCATCCGATCCGGGTGATGTCTATCCAAGCGGTAAAGAAGAGGTCTTCATCCCAGCGATGTCTTTATCCAAGCGGCAGCAAAGTCTTCTTCCATCGGGCAGAATCTTCCATCAAGCGGCATCTTGAATCTTCTCTCCACCGACGCGGAGCATCCATCCCGGCCGACGACTGAACGACGAATGAGGTACCTTTAAATGACGTCATCCAAGATGGCGTCCGTCGAATTCCGATTGGCTGATAGGATTCTATCAGCCAATCGGAATTAAGGTAGCAAAATCTGATTGGCTGATTGAATCAGCCAATCAGATTCAAGTTCAATCCGATTGGCTGAACCAATCAGCCAATCAGATTGAGCTCGCATTTTATTGGCTGATCGGAACGTCATTTAAAAAAGGTACCTCATTCGTCGTTCAGTCGTCGGCCGGGATGGATGCTCCGTGTCAGTGGAGAGAAGATTCAAGATGCCGCTTGATGGAAGATTCTGCCCGATGGAAGAAGACTTTGCTGCCGCTTGGATAAAGACATCGCTGGGATGAAGACCTCTTCTTTACCGCTTGGATAGACATCGCCCGGATCGGATGAGGAGTTCGGTCCGGTGGTGAAGACAAGGTAGGGAGATCTTCAGGGGGGTAGTGTTAGGTTTATTTAAGGGGGGTTTGGGTTAGATTAGGGGTATGTGGGTGGCGGGTTGTAATGTTGGGGGGTGGTATTGCGGTTTTTTTTTCCAGGCAAAAACAGAATTTATGTTTACCTGATAAATTACTTTCTCCAACGGTGTGTCCGGTCCACGGCGTCATCCTTACTTGTGGGATATTCTCCTCCCCAACAGGAAATGGCAAAGAGCCCAGCAAAGCTGGTCACATGATCCCTCCTAGGCTCCGCCTACCCCAGTCATTCGACCGACGTAAAGGAGGAATATTTGCATAGGAGAAATCATATGATACCGTGGTGACTGTAGTTAAAGAAAATAAATTATCAGACCTGATTAAAAAACCAGGGCGGGCCGTGGACCGGACACACCGTTGGAGAAAGTAATTTATCAGGTAAACATAAATTCTGTTTTCTCCAACATAGGTGTGTCCGGTCCACGGCGTCATCCTTACTTGTGGGAACCAATACCAAAGCTTTAGGACACGGATGAAGGGAGGGAGCAAATCAGGTCACCTAAATGGAAGGCACCACGGCTTGCAAAACCTTTCTCCCAAAAATAGCCTCAGAAGAAGCAAAAGTATCAAATTTGTAAAATTTCGTAAAAGTGTGCAGTGAAGACCAAGTCGCTGCCTTACATATCTGATCAACAGAAGCCTCGTTCTTGAAGGCCCATGTGGAAGCCACAGCCCTAGTGGAATGAGCTGTGATTCTTTCAGGAGGCTGCCGTCCGGCAGTCTCGTAAGCTAATCTGATGATGCTTTTAATCCAAAAAGAGAGAGAGGTAGAAGTTGCTTTTTGACCTCTCCTTTTACCAGAATAAACAACAAACAAAGAAGATGTTTGTCTAAAATCCTTTGTAGCATCTAAATAGAATTTTAGAGCACGAACTACATCCAAATTGTGCAACAAACGTTCCTTCTTTGAAACTGGATTCGGACACAAAGAAGGCACGACTATCTCCTGGTTAATGTTTTTGTTAGAAACAACTTTCGGAAGAAAACCAGGTTTAGTACGTAAAACCACCTTATCTGCATGGAACACCAGATAAGGAGGAGAACACTGCAGAGCAGATAATTCTGAAACTCTTCTAGCAGAAGAAATTGCAACCAAAAACAAAACTTTCCAAGATAATAACTTAATATCAACGGAATGTAAGGGTTCAAACGGAACCCCCTGAAGAACTGAAAGAACTAAATTGAGACTCCAAGGAGGAGTCAAAGGTTTGTAAACAGGCTTGATTCTAACCAGAGCCTGAACAAAGGCTTGAACATCTGGCACAGCTGCCAGCTTTTTGTGAAGTAACACAGACAAGGCAGAAATCTGTCCCTTCAAAGAACTTGCAGATAATCCTTTCTCCAAACCTTCTTGAAGAAAGGATAGAATCTTAGGAATTTTTACCTTGTCCCAAGGGAATCCTTTAGATTCACACCAACAGATATATTTTTTCCATATTTTGTGGTAGATTTTTCTAGTTACAGGCTTTCTGGCCTGAACAAGAGTATCAATGACAGAATCTGAGAACCCTCGCTTTGATAAGATCAAGCGTTCAATCTCCAAGCCGTCAGTTGGAGTGAGACCAGATTCGGAAGTTCGAACGGACCTTGAACAAGAAGGTCTCGTCTCAAAGGTAGCTTCCATGGTGGAGCCGATGACATATTCACCAGGTCTGCATACCAAGTCCTGCGTGGCCACGCAGGAGCTATCAAGATCACCGATGCCCTCTCCTGATTGATCCTGGCTACCAGCCTGGGGATGAGGGGAAACGGCGGGAATACATAAGCTAGTTTGAAGGTCCAAGGTGCTACTAGTGCATCTACTAGAGTCGCCTTGGGATCCCTGGATCTGGACCCGTAGCAAGGAACCTTGAAGTTCTGACGAGAGGCCATCAGATCCATGTCTGGAATGCCCCACAATTGAGTAATTTGGGCAAAGATTTCCGGATGGAGTTCCCACTCCCCCGGATGAAATGTCTGACGACTCAGAAAATCCGCTTCCCAATTTTCCACTCCTGGGATGTGGATTGCAGACAAGTGGCAGGAGTGAGTCTCCGCCCATTGAATGATTTTGGTCACTTCTTCCATCGCCAGGGAACTCCTTGTTCCCCCCTGATGGTTGATGTACGCAACAGTCGTCATGTTGTCTGATTGAAACCGTATGAACTTGGCCTTTGCTAGCTGAGGCCAAGCCTTGAGAGCATTGAATATCGCTCTCAGTTCCAGAATATTTATCGGGAGAAGAGATTCTTCCCGAGACCAAAGACCCTGAGCTTTCAGGGGTCCCCAGACCGCGCCCCAGCCCACCAGACTGGCGTCGGTCGTGACAATGACCCACTCTGGTCTGCGGAAGCTCATCCCCTGTGACAGGTTGTCCAGGGACAGCCACCAACGGAGTGAATCCCTGGTCCTCTGATCTACTTGTATCGTCGGAGACAAGTCTGTATAGTCCCCATTCCACTGACTGAGCATGCACAGTTGTAATGGTCTTAGATGAATTCGCGCAAAAGTAACTATGTCCATTGCCGCTACCATCAAACCTATTACTTCCATGCACTGCGCTATGGAAGGAAGAGGAACAGAATGAAGTATTTGACAAGAGTTTAGAAGTTTTGATTTTCTGGCCTCTGTCAGAAAAATCCTCATTTCTAAGGAGTCTATTATTGTTCCCAAGAAGGGAACCCTTGTTGACGGAGATAGCGAACTTTTTCCTACGTTCACTTTCCACCCGTGAGATCTGAGAAAGGCCAGGACAATGTCCGAGTGAGCCTTTGCTTGTGGAAGGGACGACGCTTGAATCAGAATGTCGTCCAAGTAAGGTACTACTGCAATGCCCCTTGGTCTTAGCACCGCTAGAAGGGACCCTAGTACCTTTGTGAAAATTCTTGGAGCAGTGGCTAATCCGAACGGAAGTGCCACAAACTGGTAATGCTTGTCCAGGAATGCGAACCTTAGGAACCGATGATGTTCCTTGTGGATAGGAATATGTAGATACGCATCCTTTAAATCCACCGTGGTCATGAATTGACCTTCCTGGATGGAAGGAAGAATTGTTCGAATGGTTTCCATTTTGAACGATGGAACCTTGAGAAACTTGTTTAGGATCTTGAGATCTAAGATTGGTCTGAATGTTCCCTCTTTTTTGGGAACTACGAACAGATTGGAGTAGAACCCCATCCCTTGTTCTCCTAATGGAACAGGATGAATCACTCCCATTTTTAACAGGTCTTCTACACAATGTAAGAATGCCTGTTTTTTTATGAGGTCTGAAGACAATTGAGACCTGTGGAACCTCCCCCTTGGGGGAAGCCCCTTGAATTCCAGAAGATAACCTTGGGAGACTATTTCTAGTGCCCAAGGATCCAGAACATCTCTTGCCCAAGCCTGAGCGAAGAGAGAGAGTCTGCCCCCCACCAGATCCGGTCCCGGATCGGGGGCCAACATCTCATGCTGTCTTGGTAGCAGTGGCAGGTTTCTTGGCCTGCTTTCCTTTGTTCCAGCCTTGCATTGGCCTCCAGGCTGGCTTGGCTTGAGAAGTATTACCCTCTTGCTTAGAGGACGTAGCACTTGGGGCTGGTCCGTTTCTGCGAAAGGGACGAAAATTAGGTTTATTTTTGGCTTTGAAAGACCTATCCTGAGGAAGGGCGTGGCCCTTGCCCCCAGTGATATCAGAGATAATCTCTTTCAAGTCAGGGCCAAACAGCGTTTTCCCCTTGAAAGGAATGTTAAGCAATTTGTTCTTGGAAGACGCATCCGCTGACCAAGATTTTAGCCAAAGCGCTCTGCGCGCCACAATAGCAAAACCAGAATTTTTCGCCGCTAACCTAGCCAATTGCAAAGTGGCGTCTAGGGTGAAAGAATTAGCCAATTTGAGAGCATGAATTCTGTCCATAATCTCCTCATAAGAAGAAGAATTATTATTGAGCGCCTTTTCTAGTTCATCGAACCAGAAACACGCTGCTGTAGTGACAGGAACAATGCATGAAATTGGTTGTAGAAGGTAACCTTGCTGAACAAACATCTTTTTAAGCAAACCCTCTAATTTTTTATCCATAGGATCTTTGAAAGCACAACTATCTTCTATGGGTATAGTGGTGCGTTTGTTTAGAGTAGAAACCGCCCCCTCGACCTTGGGGACTGTCTGCCATAAGTCCTTTCTGGGGTCGACCATAGGAAACAATTTCTTAAATATGGGGGGAGGGACGAAAGGTATACCGGGCCTATCCCATTCTTTATTTACAATGTCCGCCACCCGCTTGGGTATAGGAAAAGCTTCGGGGGGGCCCGGGACCTCTAGGAACTTGTCCATTTTACATAATTTCTCTGGAATGACCAAATTCTCACAATCATCCAGAGTAGATAACACCTCCTTAAGCAGAGCGCGGAGATGTTCCAATTTAAATTTAAATGTAATCACATCAGGTTCAGCTTGTTGAGAAATTTTCCCTGAATCTGAAATTTCTCCCTCAGACAAAACCTCCCTGGCCCCCTCAGACTGGTGTAGGGGCACTTCAGAACCAATATCATCAGCGTCCTCATGCTCTTCAGTATTTTCTAAAACAGAGCAGTCGCGCTTTCGCTGATAAGTGGGCATTTTGGCTAAAATGTTTTTGATAGAATTATCCATTACAGCCGTTTAGTGCGCCAATACTCCTTACTATGCAACAATTGATGTACTAGGGGCCTCCTGTGTGGGCAAGACTGGTGTAGACGAAGGAGGGGATGATGCAGTACCATGCTTACTCCCCTCACTTGAGGAATCATCTTGGGCATCATTTTCTCTAAATTTTGTGTCACATAAATCACATCTATTTAAATGAGAAGGAACCTTGGCTTCCCCACATACAGAACACAGTCTATCTGGTAGTTCAGACATGTTAAACAGGCATAAACTTGATAACAAAGTACAAAAAACGTTTTAAAATAAAACCGTTACTGTCACTTTAAATTTTAAACTGAACACACTTTATTACTGCATATGTGAAAAAGTATGAAGGAATTGTTCAAAATTCACCAAAATTTCACCACAGTGTCTTAAAGCCTTAAAAGTATTGCACACCAAATTTGGAAGCTTTAACCCTTAAAATAACGGAACCGGAGCCGTTTTTATATTTAACCCCTTTACAGTCCCTGGTATCTGCTTTGCTGAGACCCAACCAAGCCCAAAGGGGAATACGATACCAAATGACGCCTTCAGAAAGTCTTTTCTATGTATCAGAGCTCCTCACACATGCATCTGCATGTCATGCTTCCCAAAAACAAGTGCGCAATAGAGGCGCGAAAATGAGACTCTGCCTATGATTAGGGAAAGCCCCTAGAGAATAAGGTGTCCAATACAGTGCCTGCCGGTTATTTTACATAGTTCCCAAGATTAAAATAATTCCTCAAGGCTATGGAGTATAAAATATGCTTATATATAAATCGTTTTAGCCCAGAAAATGTCTACAGTCTTAAAAGCCCTTGTGAAGCCCTTTTTTCTCTTCATGTAATAAAAATGGCTTACCGGATCCCATAGGGAAAATGACAGCTTCCAGCATTACATCGTCTTGTTAGAAATGTGTCATACCTCAAGCAGCAAAAGTCTGCTCCCTGTTTCCCCCAACTGAAGTTAATTCCTCTCAACAGTCCTGTGTGGAAACAGCCATCGATTTTAGTAACGGTTCCTAAAATCATTTTCCTCTTACAAACAGAAATCTTCATCTCTTTTCTGTTTCTGAGTAAATAGTACATACCAGCACTATTTCAAAATAACAAACTCTTGATTGAATAATAAAAACTACAGTTAAACACTAAAAAACTCTAAGCCATCTCCGTGGAGATGTTGCCTGTACAACGGCAAAGAGAATGACTGGGGTAGGCGGAGCCTAGGAGGGATCATGTGACCAGCTTTGCTGGGCTCTTTGCCATTTCCTGTTGGGGAGGAGAATATCCCACAAGTAAGGATGACGCTGTGGACCGGACACACCTATGTTGGAGAAAGAGCAGTTTTCTTTGGGGCATGCCCCCACAAAAGGCCCTTTTAAGGGCTGGTAAGGTAAAAGAGCTTTGAACTTTTTTTAATTTAGAATAGGGTAGGGAAAATTTTTTATTTTGGGGGGCTTTATTATTTTATTAGGGGGCTTAGAATAGGTGTAATTAGCTTAAAAATCTTGTAATCTTTTTTTATTTTTTGTAATTTAGTGGGGTTTTTTTTTGTAATTTAGTTTAGTTTATTTAATTGTATTTTTAGATAGATATTTGTAGTTTATTTAATTTATTGATAGTGTAGGTGTATTTGTAACTTAGGTTAAGATTTATTTTACAGGTAATTGGGTAATTATTTTAACTAGGTAGCTCTTAAATAGTTCATAACTATTTAATAGCTATTATACCTAGTTAAAATAATTAACAATTTACCTGTAAAATAAATATAAACCCTAACATAGCTACAATGTAATTATTAATTATATTGTAGCTATCTTAGGGTTTATTTTATAGGTAAGTATTTAGATTTAAATAGGAATATTTTAGTTTATAATATGAATTAGATTTATTTAATAAGAATTTAGTTAGGGGTGTTAGGGTTAGATAGAGTTAATATAGTTAATATAAATACTATAGTAACTATATTAACTATATTAACCCTAATATAATTAGGGTTAATATAGTTAATATCCATAGACAACTGCCGCTCCAGTCCGTTGCTGGCTGTAGACGCCACCGGAAGTCACAGGGGGAATGCAATTGGTGTGAAGCCACAGGGGGTGCAAGCCGAAAAAGCGGCCGGTTCCGCCGCAAAAATAGCAAAGGAAAAAAAGGTAATCAGCTGCACTGGCGGTTGTATTATAAAAATCCAAAATTTATTAATTCAGTTTGCTTGTACCTTGTTTTTAAACTGAATTAATAAATTTTGGATTTTTATATTACAACCGCCAGTGCAGCTGATTACCTTTTTTCCTTTAATATAGTTAATATACATAATGTAATAACTATATTAACTATAATATACTTAGGGTTAATATAGATAATATAGCTGGCGGTGGGGTAGGTAGATTAAATTAGGGGTTAATAATTTTAATATAGATGGCGGCGTTGTAAGGGGCTTACATTAGGGGTTAATACCATTAATATAGGTGGCGGCGGTGTAGGGAGGGCAGGTTATAGGGCAAAAGAGCCGTTTACTTTGGGGCAAAGCCCCGCAAAAGGCCCTTTTAAGGGCTGGTAATAGAGATAATTATTTTAGGGGGATTAGATTAGGGGTTAATAATATTAATATAGCTGGCGGCGGTATAGGGGGATTAGATTATGGGGTTAATAATTTTTATATAGGTGGCGGCGGTGTAAGGGGTCAGATTAGGGGATAGATAAGGTAGATGGCGGCGGTGTAAGGGGTTCACATTAGGGGATAGATCAGTTAGATGGTGGCGGTTTTAGGGGCTCACAGTAGGGGGTTAGTTTATGTAGATGGTGGCGGTTTAGGGGTTAAATACTTTATTAGGGATTGCGGCGGGGGATCGCGGTTGACAGTTAGATAGACATTGTGCATGCGTTAGGTGTTAGGTTTATTTAGCAGCCAGTTTAGGGAGTTACGGGGCTCCAATACTCAGCGTAAGGCTTCTTACGGCTGCTTTTTGTGGCGAGGTGAAAATGGAGTAAGATTTCTCCATTTTCGCCACGTAAGTCCTTACGCTGTATATTGGATACCAAACTGCACGGGTTTGGTATACCTGCCTATGGCCCAAAAAACTACGGGCGACAGCAGAAATATACGCGCGTAACTTCTAGGTTACGCCGTATATAGGATACCAAACCCGCGCAAATATTGGCGTCGCCAGCTTTTGCGGGCGACTATTTTTATCGGATCGACCCCATACTTTTTGAAATGGCAAAGATTATATATATATGGCATTTGATTACTTAAGGTTTACCATCACTTGAATGAACCAGTAAATACAGTAGATTTGCATAAACAATACATGCATGATAAAAAGACAATGCAATATCACTTAGACATAGCTTAGAAATTTGTCAGCCTGAACTTCAAATTAGTAGCAGATTTTTTTTCCATTTCCACCCCCCCTGTATCATGTGACAGCCATCCACAAATGCATATACGTATATTCTGTGAATTCTTGCACATGCTCAGTAGGAGTTGGTGACTCAAAAAGTATAGATATGAAAAGACTGTGCACATTTTGTTATTGGAAAGTTGTTTAAAAATTGCTGCTCTATCTGAATCATGAATGCTTAATTTTGACTTGAGTGTCCCTTTAAGCTATGCAGAATGGATTAAAGGGACATTCAACACTGCCCACAACATTAATCTATGTTTCTAAACTAAGTCTAAAGAGCAAGCTTGCAAGTTCCCCCTTTCTCTTACTTACTGCCTTCACTGTGCAATCCTCATCGATATCGTCAAAATTTTTCTCCTAATATGGCTGCTTAACTCCCCCCACTGTGACGTACAGCTCGTCTTCTTCAAACTAGCCGGCAGTTCTGTCCCATATCTCCTACTTCAATCTCAGCGCGTTCACGGGCGTTAGCGCATGCGCGATACAATAGGAACCTTAAAAGCGGAACCATAATAACCCAAAGTGTTTCCGTTCCGATTATTTTACTTATAGTACTTGATTCCGTTTTTCTAGGTAAATACCCTATCCGCAACAACTCCTTATTTACCCTAGCTAATAATGGTTGTTTATAAACTACTAATAACGTTTTTGTATTTCTCACATTGGTATATTGCTGATAAAAAAAGCTAGACTGCACATAAATGATAGTTATCTAAGTTGATGCAGGAGTTCCAAATATCATAATGAATTTTGATTATTATCCATATAGATTGATTTTGGATAACATGTTATGGCTTATTATGACATTAATACAACTATAATTAGTTTGCATGATTATTTTGATTTTCTTTATGCCTTACATATTTCAAATCTTATTCAATCCTCAATAGTTTCAACAACAATAATAAGCATGTTGCCCTTTTTTTTTTTTAATCCCTTCATACTATTGTTCAATCAACTGTAAATAATGGTGATATAATAAAATAAAATAAAAATTACAGCATTCTAAAAAATACAATTAAAATGCTTGGAGATATTTTTTTTTAATCTGTGTTTATTAAAAATATCAGCACCAAACACAATTAATTACAAAATTGTATATATATATATATATATATATATATATATATATATATATATATATATATATATATATATATATAGTTCATATTTATTCAATATTAACAATGACTAGTCTAATAAAAATAATTTTATAATGTTTGTTTGTATGTTTGTGTGTCTACTTATATATCTTATTTAGTGCTTGTCCTTGTATATACAGATAGCCCTCAATTTACGCCGGGGTTAGGTTCCAGAAGGAATGGTTGGAAATCGAAACTGTTGTCAATTGAAACCCAGTTTATAATGTAAGTCAATGGGAAGTGTGGGAGATAGGTTCCATGCCCCTCTCAAAATTGTCATAATAACACCTAATACATTATTTTCTAAGCTTTGAAATGAAGAATTTAAATGCTAAACAGCATTATAAACCTAATAAATAATCAAACAACACAGATTATATAATTAAACTAAGTTAAATGAACAAAAAATTAGCTAAACAGCATTATAAACCTAATAAAATAGTCACAGAACACAGACTTCACTTGCATTTTTCTGCAAACAGTTCTTTATATGCATTACAATTTGGACTGATTTATAGACAGGAAGATCTTGTTCCTTTGAAATCTGCTGGATAGCTCAGGTCTGTTAAAACTGATTAATTTCAGCATGCTTGGTTTTGCTGCAACACAAGTGGACAGCTCCACCTACAGGCTATTTTAATAAATGCACTTCTTCTCGATGCTTTTCAATAGCAGTCACATGACTATAAAAAAAGGTTGTTATTCTGAAACGGTGTAAATTGAACCGTTGTAAACCGAGGGCCACATGTATATATATCTAATTTTGATATGCCAATGTAAATAAAGATATTTTTTAATTATACTGTTAAACAAAAAATAAATTTTGAAAGTATAAGACCACCATAAACCAAATACTTATTGCCATAGTAACTATGTCCTGCCAAGCAAATGAGTATGACATCTTTATTGCAAACTGTAATAATCTATTTTAAGACTGATAGATAACACCATTTGAGAATGATGGAGCGTGCGTGCTCAAAAGATAATTAAAATTTTTGAACAATAGTTAAAATTATTATATTAAGCTGTAATTTGAACCACCGTTTTTTTGAGCTATTACAAAAAACATGTACTTTAATTTGAAATTAATAATATACAGGTGGCCCTCATTTTACAACGGTTGAATTTACAACGTTTCAGAACAACAAGCTTTTTTTCCATTATTTTTAATGCTATTGAAATGCATTGCGAAGCAGTGCATTTATTAAAATAGCCAGTAGGTTGAGGTGCCCGCTTCTGTTGCAGCAAAACCAAGCATGCTGAAATTAATCAGTTTTAACAGACCTGAGCTATCCAGCAGATTTCAAAGGAACAAGATCTTCCTGTCTATAAATCAGTCCAAATTGTAATGCATATAAAGAACTGTTTGCAGAAAAATGCAAGTGAAGTCTGTGTTTTGTGACTATTTTATTAGGTTTATAATGCTGTTTAGCTAATTTTTTTGTTCATTTAACTTAGTTTAATTATATATTCTGTGTTGTGTGATTATTTTAGTTGGTTTATAAATCTGTTTATCATTTAAAATCTTAATTTCAAAGCTTTAAAAATAGTGTATTTGGTGTTACTTATGATAATTTTGAGAGGGGCCTAGAACCTATCTGCCTCACTTCCCATTGACTTACATTATAAACTGTCTTTAAAATTGGAATTGTTTAAATTTTAAAACATTCCTTCTGGAACCTAACCACAGTGTAAAACTGAGGGATACCTGTATAAGAAATATTATTATGCATACACATATATATATAACAACAAGTATGGACTGCACTCACTGGATTCAGTTCAAATAATACCTTATTTATTCAATGTTGACGTTTCGGGGAAAGCAAACCCCTTCCTCAGAACAAACTTTTGGTCTGAGGAAGGGGTTTGCATACCCCGAAACGTCACCATTGAATAATTAATTTATTATTAGAACTGAATACAGTGAGTGCAGTCCCTACTTGTTGATACTTATTTAAATTTTGACTGAGCACCCTGGTTGCTGAATATCTTTGAATTGTGAGTGCAGATACACATTGAAAATGTATATATATATATATATATATATACATTCATATGGATATATATTGATATATATATTTATAAAGATTGATATATATACATATATAAAGATAAATATATACATATATATATTTATACATACACATGTATATACATAGATAACGAAATCTATATATTGATATATAAAAGAATGCAAGCAGGGATACTTGCCTAGATGTACTAATTTTATCTCCAAAAATTTATATTGATTTGATGTAATTATATACACAAATATATATACAAATCGATATGTATCTATATATATTAATAATAAAATATATACATATATATAGAGACATATACATATATATATATATATATATATATATATATATATATATATTTATATATATATATATATATATATCTGGACAAGACAACAACAGGAATACTAAATATATATATAAACATACACACATATATATATACATGCATCTAAATATATACGCATCCATATACATACATATATACAGATATATATAAATATATATATGTATATAATTAAATTTCGAAATATATATAAACATATATATATATATATATATATATATATATATATATACATGCATCTAGATATATATGCATTCATATACATAAGTATATACAGATATTTATATATCTATATATATATTGATACACAAACAAACATATATATATTTAAAAAAAAAAAATATATATATATATATATAAAACATATATATGTATATATATATAAACGTATAAATAAATAAAAACATAAATATATATGTATATATATAATACTCAAAATACATGTGTATATGTATATATATATATATATATATATATATATATATATATATATATATATACATACACTTGTGCTGCTTAGTTTCTTGTTCATAAAGGATCTATCTATTAGTTTATTACTATACTTACCGTAACAGTCGTGAATACACTGATATACTTTATGATTCTTCAATTGTGAAAAGAATTTTTTTTTTTTTCAAAATTTGCAAAATTTTTTGAACTTGACATAGAACAGGTTAATCATGGTATCCAGCCTTTTTTTTTTTTTTACCATCAGTGCATTTGTAAAAACAAATACAGATAAATAATATAATAAATATATACCAAAATATCTAATTTTTTGGATATATATATTGCAAACAATAAATTGACATAAATATATATCTATTTTTATATTTATTTATATATATATATATATATATATATATATATATATATATATATATATATACACATATGTATGTAAACTTATTTAATATTGCATTATTGTTACGAATTTAAAAATTATAATTTTTTTATTCAAATACATTTATTCATAATTATTATTTTTAATTATATATTTATTTATTTTTCAGAAGATATAATGTCAACTTGCATATATAAATTATGTCCAAACTCCAGCCAAAGGACAAAACTGAATGTATCGACATCCCTTCATAAGTTTCCTCACTCACCAGAACTTATTTTTCAATGGTTGTCAGCTACTGGACAGTTTGATGATGCAATTGATGAAATGGTTTCTAGAGTTATTCAAACCAACAAGAATGGTCGATATAGAATGTGCTCTCTTCATTTCACCCCTAGTGATTATTATTCTAGTGGTTTGAAAATGTCTCTATATAAACATGCAATACCTTCAATCTTTGGGAATAATTTGCAAAAAAAAATTGAAGTTTTTCAAAAAATGTCTGAAAAACATCAAGATAAGCCGACGACTAGTAAAAATATTGTGGTTTCAATGAAAGAAGGTTCAGTCACAGAAAGTGTTATTGATCCAGTTGTTCCTACATCTTCAATCTCAGCAATGTGTCTCCCCAGTGTTGTTACATGTCAATGTTGTGGACATTCGATCAATACATCCAAAAGAGATGTCTACACCAACACAGAAACTATTGTTCAAGATAAAGCGATTCAATTTGATAGAAAGCATGGTTCCAAATCTACAAGTACACAAACAGATTTCATATTACCTAGAACAAATGCTTCAACTTCAACCATTGGATTAAAAAATACTAAGGATGCTTATAGTTGGACAATGGGCGATATAACAGGAAATAAAACATTGACATCTATTGGCACTTGGACAGGACCTGACAACGCCTTAGAAATTAATACTATGGACGAACACTTACAACCTCTGATAGTTAATATGTCACCTATTTTCCCCTCGTCACCAATGGATATAAATGATGAAGCAACAGAAGATATGATGTTAGATTCAGAGTTATTAAATGAAACTGTGGCAAGTAGTCAATTTGTTGATAATTCTATACTCAAAGACCCAAATTACAGTCCAGACACGAGTATGACTACAGCAGATGAGTACAGTATATTAAAAGAAAAAAATTTCGATTTCTACGTTAGAGAAAAAAACATAATTTATGCTTACCTGATAAATTCCTTTCTTCTGTAGTGTGATCAGTCCACGGGTCATCATTACTTGTGGGATATTATCTGCTCCCCTACAGGAAGTGCAAGAGGATTCACCCAGCAGAGTTGCTATATAGCTCCTCCCCTCTACGTCACCTCCAGTCATTCGACCAAGGACCAACGAGAAAGGAGAAGCCAAGGGTGTAGTGGTGACTGGAGTATAATTTAAAAAATATTTACCTGCCTTAAAAAACAGGGCGGGCCGTGGACTGATCACACTACAGAAGAAAGGAATTTATCAGGTAAGCATAAATTATGTTTTCTTCTGTTAAGTGTGATCAGTCCACGGGTCATCATTACTTGTGGGATACCAATACCAAAGCAAAAGTACACGGATGACGGGAGGGATAGGCAGGCTCTTTATACAGAAGGAACCACTGCCTGAAGAACCTTTCTCCCAAAAATAGCCTCCGAGGAAGCAAAAGTGTCAAATTTGTAAAATTTGGAAAAAGTATGAAGCGAAGACCAAGTTGCAGCCTTGCAAATCTGTTCAACAGAGGCCTCATTCTTAAAGGCCCAAGTGGAAGCCACAGCTCTAGTGGAATGAGCTGTAATTCTTTCAGGAGGCTGCTGTCCAGCAGTCTCATAAGCTAAACGAATTATGCTACGAAGCCAAAAAGAGAGAGAGGTAGCAGAAGCTTTTTGACCTCTCCTCTGACCAGAGTAAACGACAAACAGGGAAGACGTTTGTCGAAAATCTTTAGTTGCCTGTAAATAAAATTTAAGGGCACGAACTACATCCAGATTGTGCAAAAGACGTTCCTTCCTCGAAGAAGGATTTGGGCACAAGGATGGAACAACAATCTCCTGATTGATATTCCTGTTAGTGACTACCTTAGGTAAGAACCCAGGTTTAGTACGCAGAACTACCTTATCCGAGTGAAAAATCAAATAAGGAGAATCACAATGTAAGGCTGATAACTCAGAGACTCTTCGAGCCGAGGAAATAGCCATTAAAAATAGAACTTTCCAAGATAACAACTTTATAACAATGGAATGAAGGGGTTCAAACGGAACACCCTGTAAAACGTTAAGAACAAGGTTTAAACTCCATGGTGGAGCCACAGCTTTAAACACAGGTTTAATCCTGGCCAAAGCCTGACAAAAAGCCTGAACGTCTGGAACTTCTGACAGACGCTTGTGTAACAGAATGGACAGAGCTGAGATCTGTCCCTTTAAGGAACTAGCGGATAACCCCTTTTCTAAACCTTCTTGTAGAAAAGACAATATCCTAGGAATCCTAACCTTACTCCAAGAGTAACCTTTGGATTCGCACCAATATAGGTATTTACGCCATATTTTATGGTAAATCTTTCTGGTAACAGGCTTCCTAGCCTGTATTAAGGTATCAATAACTGACTCAGAAAAACCACGCTTTGATAAGATCAAGCGTTCAATTTCCAAGCAGTCAGCTTCAGAGAAGTTAGATTTTGATGTTTGAAAGGACCCTGAATCAGAAGGTCCTGTTTCAGAGGTAACGACCAAGGTGGACAGAATGACATGTCCACCAGATCTGTATACCAAGTCCTGCGTGGCCATGCAGGCGCTATTAGAATCACTGATGCTTTCTCCTGTTTGATTCTGGCAATCAATCGAGGAAGCATCGGGAAAGGTGGAAACACATAAGCCATCCTGAAGGTCCATGGTGCTGTCAAGGCATCTATTAGGACCGCTCCCGGATCCCTGGATCTGGACCCGTAGCGCGGAAGCTTGGCGTTCTGTCGAGACGCCATGAGATCTATCTCTGGTTTGCCCCAACGTCGAAGTATTTGGGCAAAGACCTCTGGATGAAGTTCCCACTCCCCCGGATGAAAAGTCTGACGACTTAAGAAATCCGCCTCCCAGTTCTCCACTCCCGGGATGTGGATTGCAGACAGGTGGCAAGAGTGAGACTCTGCCCAGCGAATTATCTTCGATACTTCCATCATTGCTAGGGAGCTTCTTGTCCCTCCCTGATGGTTGATATAAGCTACAGTCGTAATGTTGTCCGACTGGAACCTGATGAACCCCCGAGTTGTTAACTGGGGTCAAGCCAGAAGAGCATTGAGGACTGCTCTCAATTCCAGAATGTTTATTGGAAGAAGACTCTCCTCCTGATTCCATAGTCCCTGAGCCTTCAGAGAATTCCAGACAGCGCCCCAACCTAGTAGGCTGGCGTCTGTTGTTACAATTGACCAGTCTGGCCTGCTGAATGGCATTCCCCTGGCCAGATGTGGCCGATAAAGCCACCATAGAAGAGAATTTCTGGTCTCTTGATTCAGATTTAGAGTGGGGGACAAATCTGAGTAATCCCCATTCCACTGACTTAGCATGCACAGTTGCAGTGGTCTGAGATGTAGGCGTGCAAAAGGAACTATGTCCATTGCTGCTACCATTAGTCCGATTACCTCCATGCATTGAGCTACTGACGGGTGTTGAATAGAATGAAGGACACGGCATGCACTTTGAAGTTTTGTTAACCTGTCCTCTGTCAGGTAAATCTTCATTTCTACAGAATCTATCAGAGTCCCCAGGAAGGGAACTCTTGTGAGTGGAAAGAGAGAACTTTTCTTTTCGTTCACTTTCCATCCATGCGACCTTAGAAATGCCAGTACTATCTCTGTATGAGATTTGGCAGTTTGAAGGCTTGAAGCTTGTATCAGTATGTCGTCTAAGTACGGAGCTACTGAAATTCCTCGCGGTCTTAGTACCGCCAGAAGAGTGCCCAGAACCTTTGTGAAGATTCTTGGAGCCGTAGCCAGTCCGAATGGAAGAGCTACAAACTGGTAATGCCTGTCTAAAAAGGCAAACCTTAGATACCGGTAATGGCTTTTGTGAATCGGTATGTGAAGGTAAGCATCCTTTAAATCCACTGTGGTCATGTACTGACCCTCTTGGATCATGGGCAAAAATGTTCGAATAGTTTCCATCTTGAACGATGGAACTCTTAGGAATTTGTTTAGGATCTTTAAATCCAAGATTGGCCTGAAGGTTCCCTCTTTTTTGGGAACTACAAACAGATTTGAGTAAAACCCTTGTCCTAGTTCCAACCGCGGAACTGGATGGATCACTCCCATTAATAAAAGATCTTGTACGCAGCGTAGAAACGCTTCCTTCTTTGTTAGGTTTGTTGACAACCTTGACAGATGAAATCTCCCTCTTGGGGGAGAGGATTTGAAGTCCAGAAGGTATCCCTGAGATATGATCTCTAACGCCCAGGGATCCTGAACATCTCTTGCCCAAGCCTGGGCGAAGAGGGAAAGTCTGCCCCCCACTAGATCCGGTCCCGGATCGGGGGCCCTCAATTCATGCTGTCTTAGGGGCAGCAGCAGGTTTTCTGGCCTGTTTGCCCCTGTTCCAGGACTGGTTAGGTTTCCAGCCTTGTCTGTAGCGAGCAACAGCTCCTTCCTGTTTTGGTGCAGAGGAAGTTGATGCTGCTCCTGCTTTGAAATTACGAAAGGAACGAAAATTGGACTGTCTAGCCTTGGCTTTGGCCTTGTCCTGAGGCAGGGCATGACCTTTACCTCCTGTAATGTCAGCAATAATCTCTTTCAAGCCGGGCCCGAATAAGGTCTGCCCTTTGAAAGGAATATTAAGCAATTTAGATTTAGACGTAACATCAGCTGACCAGGATTTCAGCCACAGAGCTCTGCGTGCCTGAATGGCGAATCCTGAATTTTTAGCCGCAAGTTTAGTTAAATGTACTACGGCATCTGAAATAAATGAATTAGCTAACTTAAGGAATTTAAGTTTGTGTGTGATGTCATCTAGTGTGGATGATTGAAGTGTCTCTTCCAGAGACTCAAACCAAAATGCTGCTGCAGCCGTGACAGGCGCAATACATGCAAGAGGTTGCAATATAAACCCTTGTTGAACAAACATTTTCTTAAGGTAACCCTCTAATTTTTTATCCATTGGATCTGAAAAGGCACAGCTATCCTCCACTGGGATAGTGGTACGCTTAGCTAAAGTAGAAACTGCTCCCTCCACCTTAGGGACCATTTGCCATAAGTCCCGTGTGGCGGCGTCTATTGGAAACATCTTTCTGAATATAGGAGGGGGTGAGAAAGGCACACCGGGTCTATCCCACTCCTTAGTAACAATGTCAGTAAGTCTCTTAGGTATAGGAAAAACGTCAGTACTCGTCGGTACCGCAAAATATTTATCCAACCTACACATTTTCTCTGGGATTGCAACTGTGTTACAATCATTCAGAGCCGCTAATACCTCCCCTAGTAACACACGGAGGTTCTCAAGCTTAAATTTAAAATTTGAAATGTCTGAGTCCAGTTTATTTGGATCAGAACCGTCACCCACAGAATGAAGCTCTCCGTCTTCACGTTCTGCAAACTGTGACGCAGTATCAGACATGGCCCTTGCATTATCAGCGCACTCTGTTCTCACCCCAGAGTGATCACATTTACCTCTTAGTTCTGGTAGTTTAGCCAAAACTTCAGTCATAACAGTAGCCATATCTTGTAATGTGATTTGTAATGGCCGCCCAGATGTACTCGGCGCTACAATATCACGCACCTCCTGAGCGGGAGATGCAGGTACTGACACGTGAGGCGAGTTAGTCGGCATAACTCTCCCCTCGTTGTTTGGTGAAATATGTTCAATTTGTACAGATTGACTGTTTTTTAAAATAGCATCAATACATTTAGTACATAAATTTCTATTGGGCTCCACTTTGGCATTAACACATATAGCACAGAGATATTCCTCTGAATCAGACATGTTTAACACACTAGCAAATAAACAGCAACTTGAAAATACTTTTCAAAGTAATTTACAAATAATATGAAAACGAACTGTGCCTTTAAGAAGCACAGAAAAAAATAACAGTTAAAATAATTAAGTTATAGCATCAATCTTTGTCAGAATATACAGTTTTAGCAAAGGATTGTTCCCCTCAGCAATTAAACAACACAACTTTAGCAAAGGTTTAATCCCATTAGCAAAGATAACAATTTCTGAAAGCAGGAAACAAATTACAGAATAAACGTTTTTATCTCAGTCAATGCTGACTGAAATATTTGATGCATAGTAAAAGCGCCCCTCCCCCACACACACAGCAGTGAGGGAGAACAGAAACTGACAGAAAAAAACAGATTTAAGCAACTGCCAAGTGGAAAAATAGTGCCCAAACATTTATTCACTCAGTACCTCAGTAAATGAAAACGATTTTACATTCCAGCAAAAACATTAAACATAATCTCTAGTTATTAAACAGCTTTATGTCTTTCTTACAGTGTAATTCTAGTGAAGTACCATTCTCCCAGAATACTGAAGTGTAAAGTATACATACATGACATTATATCGGTATGGCAGGATTTTCTCATCAATTCCATTGTCAGAAAATAAAAACTGCTACATACCTCTATGCAGATTCATCTGCCCGCTGTCCCCTGATCTGAAGTTTACCTCACTCCTCAGATGGCCGAGAACAGCAATATGATCTTAACTACTCCGGCTAAAATCATAGCAAAACTCTGGTAGATTCTTCTTCAAACTCTGCCAGAGAGGTAATAACACACTCCGGTGTTATTTTAAAATAACAAACTTTTGATTGAAGATATAAAACTAAGTATAATCACCATAGTCCTCTCACACGACCTATCTAGTTGCTGGGTGCAAGAGAATGACTGGAGGTGACGTAGAGGGGAGGAGCTATATAGCAACTCTGCTGGGTGAATCCTCTTGCACTTCCTGTAGGGGAGCAGATAATATCCCACAAGTAATGATGACCCGTGGACTGATCACACTTAACAGAAGAAAAATACTTAGTTTTCGAAAGTTGTTTAGATGAGTTATTACATTTTCTACCTTGCTCGCAAAAGGATTGCAGTGCACCAATAATTTCAAAAGAAAAAAGAATACTTGGAACTTTACTAATAGTTACTGGTGAATGTCTTTCAGGACATGAAGGCAAACTATGGTATAGTCAACCTAAAATTCAACAAATGCCAATTGGTAATCTATTATATTCAGCTTCCATCTTATTCAGTGGCAATAATTTCGAAAAAGTATCTGAATTTTCAGAATACCTGGGTCTACAATCTATTTCAAGTCAAACTTATTATAAAATTCAAAAGAAATTTTTATTTCCAACTGTTGAACTACATTGGGTTCAAGACCGGCAAAAAAACATAAACAGCTTTAGGGACAGGGCTATCACATTGTGTGGTGATGGGCAATGTGATAGCCCTGGATATTGTGCTAAGTATTGTACTTATACGATGATTGAAGACGAGTCCAAAAAAATTATCGATTTAAACATAGTACAAGTCACAGAGGCATCTTCATCAGTAGCGATGGAGTCCAAGGCCTTTCGTAGAGCTATGAACAACATAGCTATAGAACAGTTAATGGTACTACAAATTGCAACTGACAGGCATGTAAGCATACGAAAAATTTTGAGAGAGCAATACCCAGTAATAAAACATCAATTTGACATCTGGCACTACGGCAAGAGTATTCGTAAGAAATTAATTTCCTTAAGTAGAAAAAAAAATTGTAAGTCGATTGCAACATGGATCCCTTCTTTAATTAATCACCTTTGGAACTCCAGCTTAAAGTGTAATGGCAATGCTGATATAATGCGAAAAATTTGGCAATCATCTTTGTATCACATATGTAATATACACTCTTGGAATGATGGAAGTTCTATTAATGTTTGTGGACATGAAGAATTGAATGAAGATGCTGAACGTGAAAGAGCATGGTTAGATCCAAAAAGCAAGGCTTTTGAAAACTTGCAACAAATAATATGTGATCCAAGGATGGATAAGGATTTCAAAAGTCTATCTCAATTCTGTCATACTGGTTCAATCGAAGTGTTTCACGGCCTTGTATTAAAATATAGGCCCAAAAGAGTGCATTTCTCTATGGATGCAATGGAAGCTAGGACCAAACTTGCTGCACTGGCACATAACAACAACACAACACGAATCCAAGAACGCATAAGGAGAGAAACTGAAACAAGTGGTAGCTTAGGTGATTTGAAGTTCAAATCAGTTTTTACTAAAAGTAAAAAGGAATGGCAGCTGAGGCCAATTTATGAATCCATGAACATGGATCACATATTTCCAATGTTAGTCGATGTACTTTACTTATATAATGGTGACTTGGACAACACATGGGAATCCAAAAATGATTCTTTGCCCGATAACATCGCTAGCAAGCCACGACCAAGCAAAGAATTATTATTGGAAAATAAAAGATCACGTTTTCTAAAAAAAAGTTAGACTGAAATACTTATATACGTTAATTTTAACATAATTAAAATCTTGTTATTAGAGGTTATAAATGGTTGTTACTGAAATATTTAATAGTATTTTGTTGTCATTAGAATTGTTTAGTAAATCGACTGTCCAAAAACGTCATTAATGAACAATAATATTTTTATTTATAACATGGATGAATATTTTAAAAAATTATATTTCAACGCAAAAATATTTTAGTATTGTAAATAAATAAAACAAAACAAAAAAATATATATATATATATATTATTTATATATATATATATATATATATATATATATATATATATATATATATATATATATATATATTACTAATTGAATAAAATTTATTACAAATAAACATGTGTATAGACTCTGTAATCATTCCCAAATTATTTCTGATGCTGGACCCTCCTCATCTGCATATCTAAAACCTATATAGAGATTGTCCGGTTCTGGAAAATGTTCTCTTATTGTTTTCACAACACACGAAGGAATAGCTGTTCTTACTCTCGGTCCAAGGTAGCCATGTACCATATTCACAAATCTCCTATAAGCCACTCTACGATAGTCACTATAAAAAGAAATTACGATTGTTAATAATAAACAAGTACTTGTAAAGATTAAAAGATTAATGTTCCGTGTGACCTATTAAAAAAAAATATACCTTTCTCTCATTTCTATCTGGCTATTGCTTCCACCATTAAAAAATCTCACACCGTATGCATAGAATTCCTTTAAAATATCACGATTTGAAAGTTCTACGCTCACATACTGTTCCAAAGCGATGCATGGAGATTCCGGTGACCGATTAATAAATATTCTTGGAATTTCGTGGCAACATAAGCTTTCAACCACAGTTGGCATCGGCTGACAATTACCGCACCTACACCAATCAGTATTACCAAGCCTATTGTTTATTGATTGTGTTTCCTCGCTTTCGATAGTATCTGTTAAAACCGGAACTATATTTTCGGTGGCTACTTTTCTCCTAGGATCGGTAATGTGCGACATATCAGCCACAAAATTCTCAAATCTTGCTCTCCTTCTCATATTCATTTCTTCTCTCTTTTGTTCATGTGTGAAAAATAACATAAATTTAATAAATAAAAAATAAATTTTTTGGATATATATAACTCAAAATAAAATTAAGAAAAAAAAAATAAAATAATTTAAAAAAACATGATATATATATATATA
>NC_069502.1:1123250045-1123340045 GCF_027579735.1 Bombina bombina | reverse complement strand
ACACATACAAAGCGGCTACATTTCAGTAAGATTAACTTAGCCCCCTGTTGATTAAAATACAGGTCTGTTTTGATACGACAGTACAAATAGTGCTGCAACATAAAATATGTCATAGCTATTTTTTTGTGTAGATGATCCATTTGGATTTCTCACTTGTGATTTTCAACCTGGAAGTTAGGACACAGATAAGTGTGGTAGTGTATTAAGCACTATCATCTACCATATAAACAGTACAGACATCTCGTATGTACTCAGGAGGTTTAGAAATCAAGATTGTGCTCATTGCCAGTGGTTTAATGTGCAAATGTAATACCTTTAAAGGTATCTCATTTAAATAATCTGTTTTGTTCTGCAAATGTTTTAAATCTAGCATTCATTCTAAGTGTTGATAGGGCACAATACTCTGTGATCCTTTTCACTATGGAACTTAAAGTTTTAAATAATCTGTTACCCCATGATATAATACAAAAGCAAGAACAAAACTATTAGCAGTACAACACAGGCACTGAGAAACACATTTATCTGAACAAACAATATCTCAGATTAGTAATTGTGGGATTAGGGATGTATTAAAAAGTGAACTGTACACACTATCAATTGCACAATATCCATGCTTGGCAGAGTAATGAAATTCTTGATTTGCAGGTCTGGAGACAGTTATGCAAACGTACTTTCCACAAATCAATAGAACAAACACATTCCCATAACTTGAAACCACTGTGAATTCCTTTATCAGACTCAAAATGGATACTGTAATATAGGATTCCTTACTGAATAATGTTAAGATTAAATTTGCTGATTCTGTTTCTACAGAAGACCTTAGTTGTGTTTAAATAAATATCCTATATAATTGTTCTTGCATTTTCTCGCAAAATGTTTGAAACCTGAAGGGATGTGACCACTTAGGAAAAAGTG
Organism: Bombina bombina; assembly: GCF_027579735.1. Taxonomy (NCBI): domain Eukaryota; kingdom Metazoa; phylum Chordata; class Amphibia; order Anura; family Bombinatoridae; genus Bombina; species Bombina bombina. The sequence goes on along the minus strand of NC_069502.1, from coordinate 1,123,339,130 downwards.
TGTGTGACATTAAATTTAGGAATTAACGACAATTAATTGTTCTTTAACCAATCAGAACTTTTGATTTCTTTAAATTTAAGCTACTTGAACAAGGGGGAGCATCTTATTGTAATAAATCTCTAAATGGTACATATCAAAGCTTAAAAATGCAGGTTGTATTATTAACAGCTGTTGTCATCAGTGCTGGACATAACCAAGAAAAGTAAAAATGCAAGAACAGATTTGTCAAGGTTCTTCTATATAGCATTTTCCTAAGACTTCACCTGCATTAGAATGGTTTCTGTGAGTGATACAACAACATAAAATGAAGAAAATACAACAGCACATGGTTGCACAAACTAGGATTTATGGGTTGATTGTATACCTCCTGACATTTTTCAGCTAGTATTTGGAACTTTAGTGGCTGTGGGGGAAAACTGAACCTCCAGGGATGAAGCCAGGGCATGCTTATGGAGTCCTGTGGTTTGGGTTGAATTATGGGAGTATGGTTGGACTTATGGGAGTATAGTTGGACCTATGGGAGCATTATTTGAACAGTCTGAGAGGCTAGGTGTTTCTGGTTGGGAGAAACAGCAATGAAGTGTTCCCATCCCCCAAAAAGTGGGACAGGTGGGAACTCTGCAATAGTTTCATCTAGTCTCCATTTCCCCAAAGTTTATGTTTGTGTCTTAACCATGGAGGTATCATGCAGCACTTTCACAGGCACTCCACAATTTTCTAGAGTGGCATAACTAGACCTAACTGTGCTCCAGAGCAAAGGCTGCAACTGGGTTCCCAGTTGAACTACTCCCTTTTTGGCTGATTGAAATCAGCAGAAACTGAGCCATCACCCATATGGAAGCAATAGGAGCTGCTTTTCTGTGATTGTCCATCATTCTTCCCCTTGGTCAGTCCACACCATATGCATTCGTGCAACTTTCTTGTACCAACATGGTGCAGGTTTTTCTGTACTGCCACACTGTGGAAACACTGCCAACATATATGTAAAGGTAAATCCATAAACCTCTCTTACACTGTTTTTCAGAGGGGAGAGACAATCAGAGGTACAAGACATGATGCAGGTGAATTCCGGGTTTTACCAGACCCTCCATAGCAAAACCAATAGTGATTGCATGGCCAGATGTGCCCATTCTTGATTGAGACCACTCATACCCCTATAGTAATGCCCCTGATGGTGTTATAGCAAAGCACTTGATCATGATTCCACCCTACTCTCAAATATTTTAATATGTATAATACACATAGAACTTACTCACATGACTCAGCTATGCAGCTGGCAGCTAAGTTTCATAAAAAGCTTAATACTCTTTTAATCATTTGGCGCAGTCCTTGTCTGTCTAGCAGGTTCCAGTGCTTATGTTTCTGGGTTTTTGTGTATATTAAGTTATGTATTAAAGCTGAGGATAAAATCATTTTCTACAAAAAGAGCAACACCAGAATAAGGGGTCATTTTCTTCAATTGGAGATTAGCGGGTTTAGAAGTAATTGGCAAACGTTCTCCATTACAGAATGGGTGCTTGATTCATGGAAAAGAATTCCTACAGAGGTGATACAGACAATTACAGTAAAAACATTCAATAATGTCGAGGATATGCTTAAAGGAACAATAAAGTCAAAATTAAGCGTTCATGATTAAGATAGAGCATACAATTTGAATTAACTTTACAATTTATTTCTGTTACCTAATTTGCGTCACTCTTTGGTTTACTTTCTTCCTTAAAAGCATACCTAGGTAGGTTTAGGAGCAGCAATGCACTTGTAGGAGTGAGCTGCTGATTGGTAGCTATACACCATTGGTTCACCTGATGTGTTAAGCTAGCTCCCAGTAAGGCATTGTTGCTCCTTCAATGAAAGACAGCAAGATAATTAATCAAACTTGATAATAGAAGTAAATTGTAAAGTTGTTTAAAACTGAATGCTCTATCTGAATTATTAACAAATTTTGGGTTCCATGTCCCTTTAAGGGTTCTCTTGTTACAGCAATGTATAGATACTGGAGGAATTCTCTAAGATCTTTTATTTGAATACATTACATTAAGTCCTACTGTATATTAAGTACCGTACAGAGACACCCTTTCACTGCTACAGTAACCCTTCAATATGTTCTGCACAAAACAAACATCATCACATCATTTAATATATACATAATTATATCAAATGTGCTGCACAGATACCCAAAATGGGCTCTACATTGATAATGAACGCTGCTCTTATATAAATAACTCCATAACGATACTTAGAAATAAGGTTTTAACATCTCCCAAGACTTTATAAGTCATAGCAAGGATGCATCAATTTCCTGCCCCCACTAGGGGTCAGTAAGGCATCTATTCAAAGAAAAAAAAATTGGAAGTGAAGCGACAGATTAAATGACACATTAATACTGTGATAAAACATTATAATGAAATACTATATTTAACCCCTGTAATGCCAAAGGGTCAACAAACAACTGTGAGCTTAACCCATGAAAAAAAAATTGAGTGTGTGCTAAAATTAAAAAAAATGCAAATATCTAACCTTTTGTGCTCAAATGAATTATAAATCTTGCTAGTTTGCAGTGAGACTAACTCTAACGCTTGTTGTGGTTGCCTACATAATTTAATTTAAAGCAAGATTTCCGAGCAGTCACTGCTTAAAAGTTGTTTCCTAAAATCCTCATTTAAATAAAGTCTTATTTTTTATATTGTTTATGTTTTTTAAAATATAAATTCATAAATTGTGTAGAAACTGTAAGACAGCATTTTTAATCAACTTTGACAATCTGCTTCTTTCTATCTTATTATCTCTCTATCTCTCTATCTATCTATCTATCTATCTATATATCTCTATATCATATATCCATCTATCTATCTATCTTTCTATCTATCTATCTATCTATCTATATCTATCAAGATATTGAGATATATATATATATATATTTGTTAATGTGATCCTTTTGAATTCATTTTGAATTTGATTCACAGTTATCTTCATGTAAGCTACAAAACATCAGTCATTTGAAAAAAACATTTTTTTACAAATATTTTTTATTTCATTTTCTGAAATATAGGACTTTTTAAAAGGGAGGTATATGATTGTTCAGCTATTTGTTTATCCTTTAAAAGTAATTACCTTTCATGAAGTCTACATGGACATTATGTTTATTTATTAATTTAAATATTTGCTGTTTTTAGATTTTATGATTTTTCTTACAAGCAAAACAGATAAAGGTACAGCAATGAAATAGAATTAATATCAAGCAGTGTTTAACAAAAAGTTAAAATGAAAATTAACTTCTCTCTATTTGGATCAGTAACCAACACAAAATCAAGAAACTATATAAAAAGTTCCTATTTGGTTTTATTTTAGCACAGAAAACCTTGTAAAACAAACAGTGTGGAAATACCAGTATAAAGTACATTTTTTTTTTTAGTTAATGGACTTTTAACTTTTAAATAAGCCATTATGATCCAAAGATGAATAAGTGAAAATTCCCCTGCTTTAGAACTTGGAAGGATTTTTGAGGAACAAATATAATGTAAAACTAGTAAAAACAAAACAAAACTATACTAATAGAAAAAACACCTGCAGAGAGATTAACCTTTTAAAGACGTTATGACGTTCTATTCCGTCATAATTAGACTGGGCTTTAAAGCCATCATGACGGAATAGAACGTCATAACTAACGGCTGTCCTGAAGCCTTCTGTGCTTCAAGGATTTAATCGCGGTCTGGAGGGCATTCCTAGGATTGTAGGGATGCCCCCCAGATGCGATCCAATAATTGAAATCTCGTGATCGTATGCACCCTGTCACGAAAGGGTTAAATAACAACAACAAAAAATGCATATGAAAAAGTAGCAGTTAACCACTTAGGGTCAGAATAAGAGTGGAGCGATAGTTAGCGCTTAAGCTAGAGCGCTAATTGCGCTAGAATTAAAACTATTTGCGCTTGTTGGGTTGCACTCGTATTATGAGTTAAAGGCAAAACGTTTGCGCTTTTGTGCTAACCCAATGAGCGCAAACAGCTTACTTCTAGCGCAATTAGACTATAGTGAGTGCAATAACCTGTTACCCCATAAAAGTCAATGGAGAAAAAAAAGTGGGAAAAAATACCTAACACCCTTCTCGCATGCTAAACCGATCACATATTCACATATGTGCTAACCCAATTACATATTCACATATGCACAAATCCGCTTACATTTTTGCATATGCGCTAACCAGATTACATATTCACACATGCGCAAACCCTATTACATATTCACATATGCGCTAACCCGATTACATATTCACACATGCGCAAACCCAATTACATATTCACATATGCGCAAACCCAATTACATATTCACACATGCGCAAACCCAATTACATATTCACATATGCGCAAACCCAATTACATATTCACACATGCGCAAACCCAATTACATATTCACATATGCGCAAACCCGATTACATATTCACATATGCGCTAACCCGATTACATATTCACACATGCGCAAACCCGATTACATATTCACATATGCGCTAACCCGATTACATATTCACACATGCGCAAACCCGATTACATAGTCACATATGCGTAAACCCGCCATGAAAATATGAATATTTCACATTCCAATGTTCTAAAAATACATAGAACATATTCTGCTATGGGAATAATATTGAAATGTGAAATATTTACAGTAAATACATAGTTAAAACCTTTATTAAATATGAATATTGAATAAATATGTTTTTTCATGTTTTTATCTACTTAACTGCAAAGGGCTCCAATGCACTTCTACATATCTGTATATATGTATGCATATGTATTTATGTGTTTACATGTGTATATATGTCTGTAAATACATATATACACATATAAATACATAAATACTTCTGTGTGTATGTATATATATATATATATATATATATATATATATATATATATATATATATACATATACAGTATATACATTTATATATATATACATACATAGCCATCTTTAGACATGTATATGTATATATCTCAATGTTAAAGTAATTTTCTTGCCTTTTTTTCTAGCACCTGAGACCTCTTTATCTCTTTGAGCACTTATAGCTTGATTTTTAAATTGTTTGTAACAATTTTTATTAGATGGTGATATTATGAGTGTAAGTGTACTTTTTAATGTATTTTTTATGTGTTTTGTGACACTTATGTTTTGCGAAACAATTTAACCAGAGCTCTGAAGTCGTCTTATTCAATTTAGCATAAATCGCGATTGTGCTCACTCAATCGTGTTTGCATAATACAAGCGCAATTTAACCTGCGTGCAAACGATCGCGCGTTACAAGTGCAATTTAACCTGTGTGTAAACGATCGTGATAACCCGAGCACAAACATTTGTGCCCCACTTGAAATCTGTCCCTTCATTTTTTTAATCGCTAATACTGTTTCTATTTTTAAATGAATAGAATGTACACAACTAATGCTTAGGGACTGTGCTCTCACTGGCTGATAAATCCAACTCCTAGATTTCTATTGGTGTACGTTGATATACACTATTTGAATAAAACAAAAAAATCTAGAACGCATTTTTAAAACATTACATTAATGCTCCTTTAAGGAAGAAAATAAGCCACTGATTACATCAGAAAAAAGTCCTTTCCTTCAAATAAAGGAGAATTGTGGTGACTAATCTCAGGGGATGTATCTCTGTAAATAAAGCTGTTCTCCTAAACTGTGAATACGCTGTGTACACATTTGGCCACAGGCAAAACCTTTTTCTAATAACGACATGCAGTGATCTGTGTTTCAAAAAGTCAGGTTCACTCACCTGGAAAATATGAACACATGACCTGACATCACTTTGAAAAATCCACAGAAGGTTCTTCTAGGCCCTTGTCAATAGGGAGAAGCAATTTGGATAATACAATTGCTGTGTCAGGAGTCAGTGAAAACAAAAGCCCAGTGATATACAGCAGTTGTGTGAGTGTCTTTATTTTATTAAAGTTGCAAACGCCTTGCAGATTTTAGATAGAATTACACACGTTAACAAACATGCATAGCCATTTAAACTAATCAATGCAAATATTTGCATTTTTATATTTGGATATCGCCTATAAAACGAAAAGTATTCTAATTTGCATGTGATATTCTGAACTGAAGCAAAAATGTGCAAACTTGCTTCATTTGAAATTTGTAATTTAATTTAAATAGAAACTAGTTTTATTCTACATTACAAAAGGTTGCAGAACAGTTTTCAAAAAGAGGCACAATTTATTATTGTATTAAGACATTTTCTGATAAACAAGTACATTATTCATCTATAATTAAGTTGTTGTTTTTAAATATTATTGGGTATAGTTGTTTGGTTTTATAGTATTTTATGGTATGTTTTGAAGAAAAACATTGTGATACAAAGAAATGTCTATGTTATCAAATAAAAAAGAACATAGAAACTAGTTTTAAATAAAATAATTTAAACTGTTTATATCAATTGGCAGAATTGGTTGAAGACTTTCCTAATGAAATGCAAACATATATTAAGACACAAGAGTATTGAGGTTTTAATTCCTCAGCTTTGGGAATTGAAGGCACTTGTGTCATATCTGCTACTGATATTTTTTAAAGGGACAGTCTAGTCAAAATTAAACTTTCATGATTTAGATAGGGCATGCAATTTTAAACAACTTTCCAATTTACTTTTATCATCAAATTCGCTTTGTTCTCTTGGTATTCTTTGCTGAAAGCTAAACAGTGTTCTCTCTAAAACTAGTTTTGTGAGCTGTCTAGCAGTTAAACAGTTAATAAGGGGACCACACTTTGCAGTCTAGGTGCAGGGTTTGTTAATTGCTCTGATTAACTGTTTCACTGCTGGGCTGCTCACAAAACTGGCCTTAGATCACTGATTTTCAAACCTGTCCTAAGGCCTCCCTAACAGGCCAGGTTTTCAGGATTACCTTGAATGAGAACCGATAAAGTAACCATGTTTATTAATCAGCTGATTTCTTCACCTGTGCTCTAGTTCAGATATCCTCAAAATGTGGCCTGTTAGGGAGGTCTGAGGACAGGTTTTAAAATCAGTGCCTTAGAGGGGAGACTGAAGCTAAACCTAGGTAAGCTCATATGCTAATATCTAAGCCCTTGAAGGTCGACTCTTATCTCAGTGCATTTTGACCATTTTTCACAGATAGACAGCCCTAGTTCATGTGTGCCATATCGATATCATTGTGCGCACTCCAGGGGAGTTATTTGTAGGTCAGAACTGATTGGCTAAAATGTAAGTCTGTCTAAAACACTGAGATAAGGGGACAGCCTGCAGAGGTTTAGATACAAGGCAGTCACAGAAGTAAAAAGTGTATTAATATAACTGTTGGTTATGCAAAACTGGGGAATGGGTAATAAAGGGATTATCTTTTTAAACAATAATGTTTCTGGAGTAGACTGTCTAAGGTTTGAATAACAACGTTTTAAAGGAGCCTTGATAATAAAAACGTGCTAACAATGGCCAGCATTAAAGGCTATCAGAATTCCTTTGCAAAATATAGTTAATTTGTATTTTTTTTCAAACTTATTCCATTTCATTAAAATCAGAAAGAACTCAAACAAGTAAACTATATATTAGAAGAATATAATGAAGCACACACACACACAAGAAGAAACAGGGATATTGCAGGATTTTTTTTAAAGAGGGGCTTCATAAAGATTTTCAGTAACCTTCCAGAAAACATAGGATATACAGTCAAAGATAAAGTGATGGCTAATAGATCCAGTTATAAATAATATGAAATATTAGTGATAATGACTGCCTAAATTATGCAGATTTATAATAATAATAATAATAATAATAATAATAATAGATTACATGTATAATTTACAATTTTAATATCTTTTTGAGTATTTTTATATTTAACATTTTTTATATCCATATAAATAAGCATTCAGAATGTGTAATATGAGCATTGTTTTTATTATTCCAAAAATCAATTGTTTATTAATATTTGATCTGAGAATGCACAACTTTATCATTGAAGAAAATCCATGCAAGCGGCCAATCAGAACAAACCGATGCCTTTAGTTAATTAGAAAAAGTCCAAACATCCTTTATTCTATTAAACCCAAATTATAGAGAGTGATATAACAGTACAAATTGATTTGAAAGTTTACAATAAGTGTGTTATTGTGGGGTTTCTGTTGGATTGGAATATCTTAAATTAATTAATTAGATGGATTGGAATGGGCTTTTTTTGTTTTACCAGCTAGAGGCTTGAAATTCTTATCAATGGGGAAGGAGACAAGAAGAAAATAAAATCTAATCAGAAGATATTCTCTAACGCAAGGAAAATAAAGTGTAAAGGAATATAAGTGAGTCATTTTGTCTGATGTTTGGACATTGTTGTTGTTCCTTTTTTACTCTTTGTCATTGAGATTGAGAAACCAAAGAAATTAATGATTAACCTCTTTTGGTTTGAGCTTAAAGGGAACTTAAACCCAAAATGTTTCTTTCAGGATTCACACAGAACATACAATTTTAAACAACTTTCTAATTTACTTCTATAAACTAATTTGCTTAATTCTCTTGGTATCCTTTTTTGAAGAAGCAGTAATGCAATACTAATTAATTAAATGAGTGAGCTAATAGCATGAAACATATATATGAAGCCACCAATCAACAACTTATGAGCTTACCTAGGTATAGTTTTCAACAAAGGAGATCAATAGAACAAAACAAATTGGTTGATATAAGTAAATTGGAAAGTTGTTTAAAATCACATTCTTTATGTGAATCATTAAAGAAAAAATAGAGAGGGACATAATACCCATATGCTAAATCATTTGAAAGTGATGCAGCATAACTGTAAAAAGCTGACATAAAAATATCACCTGAACATCTCTATGTTCAAATCAAAGATATTTTACCTCAAAATTGCTTCAGCTCACCAGAGTAAGTGCTCTGTGAAGATGAACAGTTATACTTCAGCTGCTGTGCAGCTGCAAGTTGAAAAGCAAAACAAAAAAACAATAGCCAGTCAGCATAAGTAGTGCTAAGATCATCCATTGCTTTGCTTTGCTGTGATCTCATGAGATTTCAATGAAATCTTGTGATATTTCATAGTAAAAAACCCTACAATTACTCTGAATTTTAAATGAGCAGTAGATATTTTTTTGACAAATTTCAAAGTTTACTTTGTTTGGCTGGCCCCTTGTATCATGTGACAGCAATCACCCACTCACAGATTCAGATATGTATACACTGTGAACTCTTGCACATGCTCAGTAGGTTCTGAAGCCTAAAAAAGCGGGCATATATAAAGTGCACAGTTTGATAATAGAAGTAAATTAGAAAGTCTATAAAAACTGCATGCCCTATCTGATTTAAAAAAAGTTTCATTTTGATTTTAGTACCCCTTTAACGATAAGGAGCAATATTCTTAGCCTACCTAGTTATGCTTTTCAACAACGAATTCCAAGGGAACAAAGTAAATTAGATAATAGACGTAAGCTGGAAATGTTTAAAATTGCATGTTCTATCTGAATGATGTCATCATTGGGTTTCATGAGCCTTTATAACACCTCAAATTGATTTTTTAGATGAGTTATGAAGCGTTTTTCAGCTGTGCTAGAGAAACTTTTAACATTATTTTAGTTTGTAGTAAACCTTTTGCAACACCACAAATTAATTTTCTGTTCATTTTTTAACCTTTTTTATGATTTTGTTTTTGCCAATTATTAGCTTTCAAATGAAAACATTTTAACTGACATAAAAGTATTTTATTTTTACCTGTCTCCCCTTGTGCTGAATCTGCCCTGTCAAATCAAGCTGGCTACAGAGGATAGCCTGGTGAATGCACGTCACATTTCACCTGCAGGCATAGTCACTGGGCATCCATGGGGTAGAAATGATATGCACCACACTCCTATATACCCACTCAACTTGATTGACAGGGCAGATAGGATCCTACCAATTAAGTTACACTGAATGAAATGGAAGTTTATTTTTTTACATAATGTACATTGCAAATTTTATAGACTCAAGAAGAGACTTTTAGATAACTTTATAGGGTTGTTGTATAGTGATAATAAAATGCCCTAACTTATAAAAAATAATAATAAACAACTGTTAATTTATAACTATGTACTTTGTCACCTTTTGAGCAATTCCAATCAAAAAAGCCACAAACTGAATTTGAAAAAGGTTTAAATTAGAAAATATGTCAGCAAACGTTTATTTAAACACACATAAAAAAGGAAAATCTGTTTGAAAAAAGACTTTTCAGAGACATTCATGGGAGTGAAATATATCTACCCAAATCAGGAGTCTATTTTGACTTCTTCATCACTGAAAGGGACAGTCAAGTCAAAATTAAACTATCATAATTCCGATGGAGCATACAATTTTAAACAGCTTTCCAGTTTACTTCCATAATCTAAATGTGAACATTCTTTTTATATAAACACTTTAAGAGGCACCAGCTCCTACTGAGCATGTGCAAGATTTATAGGATATACATATATGCATTTTGAGTTTGGCTGATGGCTGTCACATGATGCATTAGAAAGGAAATATAACTAACTTTGCATTGTCTATTTATTATGCATTTATTAATTGTATTATTCTACTGTTCAGTGGTCTTTTAAATTGTTCTCATACATCTCAATGGAGTTTATTTACAATGTGATATGGAACTACCAAATATTGATTAAACAGGGGGAAGTCCTATAACCTGTGAAATTTTGAGAGATTTATTCTTAAAGGGGCAGTAAACCTAGCAAATATTGTTATATAATTCTGCACACAGTGCAGAATTATATAACATTAGCTTAGCGCCAGCTTTCTTAAGCAAAGGATTAGAGAGATATTTTGCAACGCAAATTGAATTTTACAGAACACCGCTCCTGGCTCTACTGAGCGGGTTTGTTTGTTTCTCCTAAGCGCAACGCGGGCACGCTGTCTAATCACAGCGTGCCCGATTGCGCTATTAAACTCAGACCAGAGCGGGAGCAAGCTACATTGAGTTAAATATCGTGATGGGCCAGCTGTGACTAGACAGCGTGCCCGCGATGCGCTTAGGAGAAAAAAACAGACCCGCTCCGTAGAGCCAGGAGTGGCGTTCTGTAAATTCAATTTTCGTTGTAAAATATCTCTCTAATCCTTTGCTTTAGAAAGCTGGCGTTAATGTTATATAATTCTGCACTATGTGCAGAGTTATATAACATTATTTGCTAGGTTTACTGTCCCTTTAAATCTCAGCCAGTGTTTCAGTGCTTTTTTATTTTTTTTATTACATGTAAATAAAATGCAAGAATAGAAATATGTGTAAACTGTGTGTATCTGTGTATTTAAAGGGACATATAGATCATGCCTTTACTACTCATTCCCCAGTTTTGCACAAACAACATTGTTATATTAATATACTTTAAAACCTTTAAACCTCTTAATTTCTGACTGTTTTTAAGCCCCTACAGCCCACTTTTATTTCAGGGCATTTTTATAGCTTTTCACAGCAAGACACTGCTTGTTCATGTGCGCAATATAGATAACATTGCGCTCACTCCCGTGGAGTTATTCATGAGTCAGCACTAATTCGTGAAAATGCAAGTCTGTAAATAGCACTGAGCTAAGGAGGCAGTCTGCAGAGGCTTAGATGCAAGGTAATCACAGAGGTAAAAAGTATTTTCACCCATTAAGGACTAGCAACTTACCCTGTCAGTCGCTGTGGATTGTGTTATTAATGACTATTTCCAGTGACCGGTGGAGGGAGGGTATAATAGCACGGTCCAGCCACTAGGGACCCGCACTATTAGAAACCAGAAAATCTGTAATGACGGGCGACATACATGGTACGACGCAGTCATTAAGGGTTAATATAACTGTGTTGGTTATGCAAACTCTTTAATACCAAGTGACAAAGAGAATGTTTTATTTTCTATAAGCTTCATAAATACAAAAATAATTCTTTGCTTCTTCATGTTTGGATTAAAAGGAAGAGTAACTGCCCTTCGTGTATATAGAAAGACTTAGTAAGGTATTTTTCACAGGGAACTAAATTAAAGACTTCCTTCATGTAAAACACTAATGTTCTCCATTTCATAAATTGAATGGTGTGTATTGTTCTCAAAAGGTAAAGAGCTCTGTTACAGTTTTGAAGAAGTTTTCAATGTGTCATTGTTTCAAAGCAAACAGTCTGCAGTTTACTATCAGTTACCTAAATGTCTTACAAAAACACAAACTGCGGTTTTACTTATGGATAAATTATTTGGGGAAATGGTTTTTACCACTTTTGTCTCTACCTGCTCTCTGCTGTAATTACTTTTCCTTTTAACCTTTTAATGCTGTTATGCCATTCTATTCCATCATAATTACACTGGGCTTTAGTCCCGCTATGACGAAAAAGAACATCATAACCGTTGGCTGTCCTAAAGCCAAAGGCGGTTCCATGATGTGATCGCAGTCTGGAGGGCATGCCTAGCATCACAGGGACGCCCCCCTGACCCGATCACATCATTGAAATCTCGCGATCGCGTGCACAATCGCAGGATTTCAATTTGTTTACATCGGAATGTTGTTCTGATGTAGACAAATTAACCCTGTCATCAAAGGGTTAATGTCCAATTCTAGACCTCTACCACATTATGTAGATTTATAGGGGCCGATTTATCAAGTGTCTGACATGATTCACTCAGCAGATCATGTCCAACAGACATCACTGAATGCCAACAGAATACGCTGTCGGCATTTAGCATTGCACAAGCAGTTCGGGTGAACTGTTTGTGCAATGCCGCCCACTGCAGATTCGAGGCCAATCGGCCGCTAGCAGGGGGTGTCAATCAACCCGATTGTATACGATCGAGCGGATTGATGTCCGCAGCCTCAGAGCAGGCATACGAGTTTAAGGGATAGTAAAGTCCAAATTAAACTTTCATGATTCAGATAGGGCATGTAATTTTAAACTACTGTCTAATTTACTTTTATCATCAAATTCACTTTGTTCTCTTATTATTCTTAGTTGAAAGCTAAACCTAGGTAGGCTTTGATGCTAATTTCTAAGCCCTTGGAGGCCGTCTCTCATCTGAATGATTTGACAGTTTTTCACAGCTAAAAGGTTTAAGTTCATGGGGGGTAGTTATCAAGCCGTCAACTTTTCTGCCTTCGCCGGCCCAATACGACCTGAAAAAATACACCTAAGTTATCAAAAAAAGCTGTCAAAAAGCCGCGGGGCGATGAGCAGCGGACTGTGAGAGTTATCACTCATCCGATCTCGCTGCTCTTCGGCTGTTTGACAGCTTTCTTGCTAGCCTGTCACTAAGCACCCACACTAAACTGCACTGTTCTACCCCCTATACCGGCGCCACCGGAGCCCCCCGCAACTAAATAAAGTTACTAACCCCTAAACTGCCACTCCTAGACCCCGCCGCAACTATTAAAAATGTATTAACGCCTAAACCGCCGCTCCTAGACCCTGCCGCAACTATTAAAAATGTATTAACCCCTAAACCGCCGCTCCTAGACCCCGCCGCAAGTCTTATAAATGTATTAACCCCTAAACCGCCGCTCCCGGACACCGCTGCCACCTACATTATACCTATTAACCCCTATCCTGCCCCCCCTATACTGCCGCCCTCTGTAATAAAGTTATTAACCCCTATCCTGCTGATCCCGCACCTCGCCGCAAATAAAAAAATTGTTTAACCCCTAAACCGCCACTCCCTGAACCCGCCTCAACCTATATTAAATTTATTAACCCCTATCCTGCCCCCCCTACACCGTCGGCACCTATAATAAATTTATTAACCCCTATCCTGCCCCCCACTACACCGCCGCCACTGTAATAAAATTATTAACCCCTAAACCTAAGTCTAACACTAACCCTAACACCCCCCTAACTTAAATATTAATTAAATACATCTAAATCATATTTATATTATTAACTAAGTTAATCCTATTTAAAACTAAATACTTACCTATAAATTAAACCCTAATATAGCTACAATATAAATAATTATTATATTGTAGCTATCTTAGGATTTATTTTTATTTTACAGGTACCTTTCAATTTATTTTAACTAGGTACAATAGCTATTAAATAGTTATTAACTATTTAATAGCTTACCTAGCTAAAATAAAGAGAAATTAACCTGTAAAATAAAAACTAACCTAAGTTACAATTACACCTAACACTACACTATACTTTAATAAATTATTCCTATTTAAAACTAAATACTTACCTGTAAAATAAACCCTAATATAGCTACAATATAATTAATAATTACATTGTAGCTATCTTAGGATTTATATTTATTTTACAGGTAACTTTGTATTTATTTTAGCTAGTTAGAATAGTTATTAAATAGTTATTAACTATTTAATAACTACCTAGCTAAAAGAAATACAAAATTACCTGTAAAATAAATCCTAAAATAAGTTACAATTAAACCTAACACTACACTATCATTAAATTAATTAATTAAACTACCTACAAATAACTACAATTAAATACAATTACATAAACTAACTAAAGTACAAAAAAAATAAAAAAAGCTAAGTTACAAAAAATAAAAAATAAAAGTTACACTAAGCACCCACACTAAACTGCACTGTTCTACCCCCTATACCGGCGCCACCGGAGCCCCCCGCAACTAAATAAAGTTACTAACCCCTAAACTGCCACTCCTAGACCCCGCCGCAACTATTAAAAATGTATTAACCCCTAAACCGCCGCTCCTAGACCCTGCCACAACTATTAAAAATGTATTAACCCCTAAACCGCCGCTCCCGGACACCGCTGCCACCTACATTATACCTATTAACCCCTATCCTGCCCCCCCTATACTGCCGCCCTCTGTAATAAAGTTATTAACCCCTATCCTGCTGATCCCGCACCTCGCCGCAAATAAAAAAATTGTTTAACCCCTAAACCGCCGCTCCCTGAACCCGCCGCAACCTATATTAAATTTATTAACCCCTATCCTGCCCCCCCTACACCGTCGGCACCTATAATAAATTTATTAACCCCTATCCTGCCCCCCACTACACCGCCACTGTAATAAAATTATTAACCCCTAAACCTAAGTCTAACACTAACCCTAACACCCCCCTAACTTAAATATTAATTAAATACATCTAAATCATATTTATATTATTAACTAAGTTAATCCTATTTAAAACTAAATACTTACCTATAAAATAAACCCTAATATAGCTACAATATAAATAATAATTATATTGTAGCTATCTTAGGATTTATTTTTATTTTACAGGTACCTTTCAATTTATTTTAACTAGGTACAATAGCTATTAAATAGTTATTAACTATTTAATAGCTTACCTAGCTAAAATAAAGAGAAATTAACCTGTAAAATAAAAACTAACCTAAGTTACAATTACACCTAACACTACACTATACTTTAATAAATTATTCCTATTTAAAACTAAATACTTACCTGTAAAATAAACCCTAATATAGCTACAATATAATTAATAATTACATTGTAGCTATCTTAGGATTTATATTTATTTTACAGGTAACTTTGTATTTATTTTAGCTAGTTAGAATAGTTATTAAATAGTTATTAACTATTTAATAACTACCTAGCTAAAAGAAATACAAAATTACCTGTAAAATAAATCCTAACCTAAGTTACAATTAAACCTAACACTACACTATCATTAAATTAATAGAATGCGATTGAGCTCGCATTCTATTGGCTGATCGGAACAGCCAATAGAATGCGAGCTCAATCTGATTGGCTGATTGGATCAGCCAATCGGATTGAACTTGAATCTGATTGGCTGATTCCATCAGCCAATCAGATTTTTCCTACCTTAATTCCGATTGGCTGATAGAATCCTATCAGCCAATCGGAATTGAAGGGACGCCATCTTGGATGACGTCCCTTAAAGGAGCCTTCATTCGTCGGTAGTTCGTCGGGAAAGGAGGATGTTCCGCGTCGGCGGGATGAAGATTCAAGACCCGGCTTCGACGATGACCTCGCCCGGATAGAAGACTTCTTCAGCGCCTCTTGGAAGATGACCTCGCCCGGATGGAAGATTTCTTCAGCGCCGCTTGGAGGATCACTTCATCGGATGGAAGATTTCTTCAGCGCCCCTTGGAGGATAACTTCTGCCGGTCCGGATGTCCTCTTCAGTTCCATCGGTGGCTCGGCTGAGTGAAGACAACTAAAGGTAGGATGATCTTCAGGGGATTAGTGTTAGGTTATTTTAAGGGGGTTTGGGTTAGATTAGGGGTATGTGGGTGGTGGGTTTTAATGTTGGGGGGGGTTGTATTTTTCTTTTACAGGCAAAAGAGCTGAACTTTGGGGCATGCCCCCACAAAAGGCCCTTTTAAGGGCTGGTAAGGCAAAAGAGCTGTTTACTTTTTAATGTAGAATAGGGTAGGGCATTTTTTTATTTTGGGGGGTTTGTTATTTTATTAGGGGGCTTAGATTAGGTGTAAGTAGCTTAAAATTGTTGTAATATGTTTTTTAAATGTTTGTAACTTTTATTTTTTATTTTTTGTAACTTAGCTTTTTTTATTTTTTTTGTACTTTAGTTAGTTTATGTAATTGTATTTAATTGTAGTTATTTGTAGGTAGTTTAATTAATTAATTTAATGATAGTGTAGTGTTAGGTTTAATTGTAACTTAGGTTAGGATTTATTTTACAGGTAATTTTGTATTTCTTTTAGCTAGGTAGTTATTAAATAGTTAATAACTATTTAATAACTATTCTAACTAGCTAAAATAAATACAAAGTTACCTGTAAAATAAATATAAATCCTAAGATAGCTACAATGTAATTATTAATTATATTGTAGCTATATTAGGATTTATTTTACAGGTAAGTATTTAGTTTTAAATAGGAATAATTTATTAAAGTATAGTGTAGTGTTAGGTGTAATTGTAACTTAGGTTAGTTTTTATTTTACAGGTTAATTTCTCTTTATTTTAGCTAGGTAAGCTATTAAATAGTTAATAACTATTTAATAGCTATTGTACCTAGTTAAAATAAATTGAAAGATGCCTGTAAAATAAAAATAAATCCTAAGATAGCTACAATATAATTATTATTTATATTGTAGCTATATTAGGGTTTATTTTATAGGTAAGTATTTAGTTTTAAATAGGATTAACTTAGTTAATAATATAAATATGATTTAGATGTATTTAATTAATATTTAAGTTAGGGGGGTATTAGGGTTAGTGTTAGACTTAGGTTTAGGGGTTAATAATTTTATTACAGTGGCGGCGGTGTAGTGGGGGGCAGGATAGGGGTTAATAAATTTATTATAGGTGGCGACGGTGTAGGGGGGGCAGGATAGGGGTTAATAAATTTAAGATAGGTTGCGGCGGGTTCAGGGAGCAGCGGTTTAGGGGTTAAACTATTTATTTGCGGCGAGGTGCGGGATCAGCAGGATAGGGGCTAATACCTTTATTACAGAGGGCGGCGGTATAGGGGGGCAGGATAGGGGTTAATAGGTATAATGTAGGTGGCGGTGGGCTCCGGGAGCGGCGGTTTAGAGGTTAAGACATTTATTATAGTTGCGGTGGGCTCCGGGAGCGGCGGTTTAGGGGGTAATAACTTTATTTAGTTGCGGCGGTGTAGGGGGGGGCAGATTAGGGGTGTTTAGACTCGGGGTACATGTTAGGGTGTTAGGTGTAGACAGCTCCCATAGGAATCAATGGGATATCTGGCAGCAGCGAACTTGTACTTTCGCTATGGTCAGACTCCCATTGATTCCTATGGGATCCGCCGCCTCCAGGCTGGCGGATTGAAAACCAGGTACGCTGGGCCGTAAAAGTGACGAGCGTACCTGCTAGTTTTTTGATAACTAGCAAAAGTAGTGAGATTGTGCCGCACTTGTGTGCGGAACATCTGGAGTGACGTAAGAATCGATCTGTGTCGGACGGAGTCCGGCGGATCGAAGCTTACGTCACAAAATTCTACTTTTGCCGGTCTGAAGCCTTTGATAACTAAGGCGAATCAGCCTCGCCACAAATACGCTGTGGAATTCCAGCGTATTTGAGGTTGACGGCTTGATAACTAGGCCCCCATGTGTTTCATATAAATAACATTGTGCTCATGCACGTAAAAGTATTTAAGAGTCAGCACTAATTGCCTGAAATGCAAGTCTGTCAAAAGATCTGTGATAAGGAGGCAGTGTGCAGAAGCTTAGATACAACGTAAAAAGTATATTTCTATAACAGTGTTGGTTATGGTAAACTGGGGAATGGTAAATAAAGGGATGTTCTATCTTTTTAAACAATAACATTTTTGGTGTTTACTATCTCTTTAAGGACCAGCGGTCTAAAGACCGCTGCTTCTTAACTAAGGTTCGTGCGGAAACAGCTGCATTGGGGCTGATTGACAACTTGTTAAAGGGCCCCATAGACTCTACTGCAAATATTTTCTGCCATTTACCAATCATCTATCCCCATTGTCCTCTTATACACTGTCACATCTCTATTGTAAAACATAACTAATATGGCATACTGGACATCAAAGTGACTTGATTCATATCTTGTATGTAAAATGTTTATTACACTGAAATTACAAAAGTATTTCAGGAATACCTCAATCTTTACCTTATAATTGGGCATGCTGAACTAAGATTACTTGGCATTTAAAGGGCCACTAAAGTCATAATTGGCTTAACTTTAAAGTTTACCAGAAAATGCAATACTGCTTGTTACAAATTCAAAGTAAGTGCATTGTCTTTTTATCACATGTTTATCAAATATTCAATTATACTGTATTTAGTGGTCCTTTAAATGAATTGCATCCTACTAATATTTCATTTCACCAGTATTTCACAAATTGCTCAGACTGATCCCTATAAGCTGCTGATCTATATCAGCTACCCCACTCTGCCAGTTCCTAAGTTGGCTCCCCATAACCCCGATTTAAAATATTAACCATAACCTATAAAGTGCTCAACAACCTCACAATATATTTCCTCCATTATCTCCATATCCTCCTGAACCACCATATTCAATCTACCTCTGACTAGGGATGGGCGAATGTTTCACAACATTCGAAAAATGAAATGAATTTTAACACGTTCGTTCGAATCGAATTTCGAATGTTTACATAACATTCTAACATTCGATTTATGAATGTTCAGTTTCGAATTTTACGATTACATTCAAAAATATTCTTTTTGAAAAATTCAAATTTATATTTGTAATAGTATTTCTAATGCTTTCTTTAAATGTAATAGTCGAATTATGCAATATTCTATATAGAAACATTTTCGAAATGATATATTTGTATCTATTATGTATCAATTTACTAGATTCCCTCCCTACCACATGAACTATTGAACTTCTGAATATTATTTGTTAAATAGAATGTTAAATTCGAAATTTCGAATGTGGACATTCAATATAATTATAAACATTCAAATTCGAAAGTGACATTCGAAAACTGTAAATAGCATTCGATTATAGAATTTTTAAGAATATTCGTTCTTATCAACATTCGGGTTTATAATTCGAATTTCGGTAATAACATTCGTTCTAACATTCAAAATTCGGAAATTTACACATTCACCCATCCCTACCTCTGAACCTTGTCTGCCTACTCTCTGGAACTCTACCCACTCCATCAGACTGTCCCTCCTTGCACACTTTGAAATAATTTCATCTTTTTAGAGAAGCTTACTGTCCCTTTTCTGAAAGTCGCTCTTCATTTTAACCAATAAAATAAATTGTGAACCTTTCCTAATCCTTTACATTTCGTGACATTTTTGTAAAGGTTTAGGAAAACAGACAGAGGGGGCGATATTACATATGTGGTATAAGTTTCAGCGCAACTTATATAGGGGTACCCTTGCATTCTTATTGGCTGAAAATTTCAAATAAGCCAATAGGATAAAAGCTGCTTACATCCTATTGGCTGATTTGACTTTGATTCTTGGGGGTTGGCGGTTTAGGGGTTAATAGGTTAATTAGATACTTTGCATTGTGGGGGAATGGCAGTTTAGGGGTTGTTATTCATTAGTGATTGTGATGTGGGGGGATGGCGGATTAGGGGTTAATATGTTTATTTAGTATTTGCGATGTGGGGGTATGGCGGTTTAGGTGTTAATACGTTTATTAAAGTGATGGTAAAGTCATCTGTTGTGCAATACATAATCCTTTTTCTTTTACCATAACTAGCACATCGATGTGCTTACATAAATAAAAAAACATTTATTCACTCTGTAATGCCGATTTTATTTCCCTCTCCGTACAGTCTTTCAAACAGCCTCTCTATATTTTTTCACCGGTGCAGCTTTGATTGACAACGCTTTTAGCCAATCATCAGCTCACCATGCGCCCTATGTGAAATATGTACCGCACGCTCCCGACATCTACACTAAGTCTTTGCTACTTACTGTGCATGCGCACTTCTTACGCTAACTGCGCATTACTATATGACACTACGCACCGATCGGCTAAAACCAGGAGCTGAGTATTCTCATATAGCAATGCACAGTTAGCGTAAGCGGTGCGCATGCGCAGTAAGTAGCAAAGACTTGGTGTAAATGTCGGGAGCGTGCGGTACATATTTCACATAGGGCGCATGGTGAGCTGATGATTGGCTAAAAGCGTTGTCAATCAAAGCTGCACCGGTGAAAAAATATAGAGAGGCTGTTTGAAACACTGTACGGAGAGGGAAATAAAATCGGCATTACAGAGTGAATAAATGGTTTTTTATTTATATAAGCACATCGATGTGCTAGTTATGGTAAAAGAAAAAGGATTATGTATTGCACAACAGATGACTTTACCATCACTTTAAGTAGTTAGCCATGTGGGGTTATGGCGGTTTAGGGGTTAATATCGCACATGCCTTATGTGTTTGTTAAAGGGACAGTCTAGTCCAAAATAAACTTTCATGATTCAGATAGAGAATGTCATTTTAAAAAATTTCCAATTTACTTTTATCACCAATTTTGCTTTGTTCTCTTGGTATTTTTAGTTGACAGCTAAACCTAGGAGGTTCATATGCTAATTTATAAGCCCTTGAAGGCTGCCTCTTTTCTCAGGGCATTTTGACAGTTTTTCACCACTAGAGGGTGTTAGTTCATGTGTGTCATATAGATAACACTGTGCTCATGCACCTGGAGTTCAGGTGAGCCAGCTCTGATTGGCTAAAATGGATGTCTGTCAAAAGAACTGAAATAAGAGGGCAGTGTGCAGAGGCTTAGATACAAGGTAACCACAGAGGTAAAAAGTGTATTTACATAACTGTGTTGGTTTTGCAAAACAAGATAATGGGTATTAAAGGGATTACAGTACAACTCCAAAAATCCTGACCCCAGAAATCCCGACAACCTGAGAATCCGGACTCTGGAGTGATTACAACTACTGGGTGTTGGTTTGTCACTGCGCATTCGCTAATTGGCATTCAGAGCTGCAACAAGCGACGGCACATGAAGGCAGTGAGAAATCTGAGCTCCACAAAACTACAGTTTGCCATACATGACCGGTACCTGTGCAGGTATTTACCATCTTTACACTGCACAGTACCGTTATACCTGTATACTGTACTGTAGTGTACTGTACCAATGTTTCCTAAAGTGGATAAGGGTTCTAAACAGAAGCAGAGGAGAAACACTCTGAAATCACTGGGCACAGCAGAAGCTCCATCCACAAGCGGTTCACCAGGCGCAGCAGATGCTAGCGCTCCGTGAACAAGCAGTTCAGCATGTGCCTAAGAAATACCTGTAACGGAAAGGAATGTACATATGCAGGTGCAGTACTCTATTTTAATAAACAAGGTGATCTGTACAGTATTTATTTATAATAAAAAAACATTAGCATTAAACATTCTTCTTTTATATTTACAGGTATTTTATCAGCAATGTCCGAGAATCCGGAAAATCTGAAAATACGGACCAGGCAAATCCCCAAGCAGTCCGGATTTTCGAAGTTGTACTGTATCTATCTTTTTAAACAATACAAATTCTGGTGTAGACTGTCCCTTTAAGGCTTCCAGGGAGTTACAGTACTTTTTTACTGAGTGCAAGGCTTGCTACACCTGCCTATGAGTGGCGATCAGAAAATGTAGTAAAATATCTCCATTTTGCGCGCGTAAGTTCTTGCACTGCATATGTGATAATGACTGGCAACGCCAGTTCTATGTTAGTTTATGCATCCGACGAGTAAAATATACACATGTAACTTGTCTGCTGTATATGTCATCACTTGATTAGACTAAAAATTGGCGACAATGGGTTTTGCGCCCGTTGCCAAATATGTGATCGCGCCCAGGGAGTGTAGTGTTACTGAGTGTAGGAGCAAGTGGCTTTTGATTGACTGTACTGCCCAGCTTGCAGGGCTTGGAAAAAAAAAACACATTTTAATGCTGGGTACCCAGTGAGTGAGGTAAGATTTCATTCCTCTCAACATTTGTAGCTAGGAATTATAGACTTGGTAGGTTGTGGAGGGCCTTCAAAATGTTGTGAAAGGTGCTGTGTCAGGAGGGGCAGATCATGAGCAGATAGTGAGTCGGATAATGAGCATTTCTGAGTAATCAGTGAATGTGTCCTAGCAGTTTGAGGATGTGTCTGGGCAATGTGTGGTTGGATCTAAGGGAAATTCTGCAAATAGGAAATCTGGCTGTCTCAGAGGGACAGTGGGACACAGCTCAGAATCAGGGACTTTCCCTCTCAAATAGGGACAGTTGGTTCCCACTATAGGTGGTCAAAATAAGGATATGAAGGCAGCAATAGGCTTAATATATGCTGTTAGCAATATACAATATGCATAAATTACAGTTTAGTATCCATTTAACAAACTAAAACAAAACTGTGGTAGACTTTTTTGTTTTTGTTTTATTTGCTGTAAAATACCCTTAAAGTGAAAGTAAATCCTAACGTTTTACAAACACTAGGATTTACTATTGAAACAAATAAAGGGCACTTTCATTCATGAAGTACAAGCTCCTTTATTTGATTCAACCGATTCAATATTTGGCTAAGAGGTGACGTTTTTAAATCCGGCTTGGCACCCATGGGAGCCGGATTTACCACACGGCTATTGGCTAAGAGTTGAAAACGTCATCTCTTAGCCAAAAAATGCTTTAGCCATGCGCTTTCTTACAATTACCTGCTCTATCTGAATCATGCACGTTTATTTTTGACGTTCCTATCCCTTTAAGGGACAAAAACCTGAACTGCACTGCTATGTTATCAAACTAAGTGTTATATTTTTTTATATAAAACATTTATTTTGTATATTTTGCTTATGCAGTGCAATGCCTAATTGCTAATATGTGATGCATATATTAAAAATTGACTTTAATGTCCTTTTAAGAGTTCTTAAGCAATCAAAGTCAAATATGGCCTCTGGTGCAATGAAAAGGATTATTGTGCATTGGTATAAGTGCAAATTACAATAAAATCTGATTTATTTTACATGGGATAATGAGCAGAGCTTATAGGAAGTTTGGTGAAAAATTAAAAAGCCTTTGATCATCCAAGGACAATGCAAAGGAGGAAAATGGCATTCTAAAGGATTCTAGACATGAATAAAAATAGTAACAAACCTGCAACCTATATTATGTAAAAAGTTAATTTTAATGTCCCTATAAGTAGAACTTAAAGGGATACTAACCCCAATTTTTTTCTTTCATGAGTCAGAAAGAGCATGCAATTTTAAGCAACTTTCTAATTTACTCCTATTATCAATTTTTCTTTGTTCTCATGTTATCTTGATTTGAAAACGCAGTGATAAAAGGTTAGGAGCCGGACCATTTTTAGTTCAGCACCTTGGTAGAGCTTGCTGATTGGTTTGCTACATTTAGCCACAAATCAGCAAGTGCTACCCAGGTGCTGAACAAAAAATGGTCCGGCTCTAAAGCTTACAGTACTGCTTTTTCTAATCAAGGTAGCATGAGAACAAAGAAAAATTGATAATAGGAGTAAATTAGAAAGGTGCTTAAAATCTCATGCTCTATCTGAATCATGAAAGAAAAAAATTGGGTTTAGTATCCCTTTAAACTCACTTTAGAGGATTACAAGTTAGGTTGGAAGTATGATTAGTTTGGAACAGAAAGTATGTAGGATTCAAAACCAACTTACAAACAAAATATCCACAGAAAGGTTTAAAATAAATATCAAATATAAAATATATATTTAAAATATAAAATATAATTAAAGATTAAGATAATTCTCCTATGAAGGAATCAGAGAAAGAAGGGCTAGACTAAAAATATCATAGAGAGAACAATTGAGTTATTAAAGGGACAGTACACTATAAAATTGTTTTTATATGAATGTATTTTCAATGACTTGTTATACCAGCTGCAGAGTATAAAATTTATGAGAAATTGCATTTTTCGATTTATTTGTGTATATGAAGTAGCTGGTTTTGTGCTTTTAAACCACAGCCTATTACAATGTGTTGAGTTTCAGGTAATATCAGATCTCATTATGTTATCACTTTATTTACACAGACTTGCTTCCTTATCTTATATTTGTCTGGAAAACTAAAGCTCAATACTTAGAGAGAACAATGGAAAATTATCATTTTATTACTTAAAGTGTCAGACAGCAGGAGCGAGCTGCACTTAGTGCTATGGCGCGGTTGTGCCGGGCTGTGACTATACAGCTGGCCCGATGCGCTGTTTGAAAAAAACAGACCCGCTCAGAAGATCACAGAGAGCGGGGCTGTAAAACAGCAGTTATTTTTTAAATTCAAAGGGGAAATTTGGTGTTACAATGTTTGCGCTATTATAATGTTATATCATTCTGCACTATGTGCAGAATTATATAACATTTTTTTTATGGTTTACTGGCACTTTAACTATCCTGCTCCCCACTGAGAGTGTAATCTTTTCTGTTGGCTGTGTTTACTTAGGCTATTCAATAGAATATACTCCAGTATAGAAACTTACTTACTAGGGGTAAAGGAGCTACTTGCAAACAATTTTAAAACACTCCAGCAGGTATAATGAATAATTGAGAACAATTTAAAGTTGAGAAATGTTTTGGGTGAACTGTCCCTTTAAGTTGCATGTCAAACTGGTGACACCAGAATCTCATTGTGGTTTAAGTATCATGTTGCTGATACCCTGCATGGTGCAGAGCTAGAAATTAAATAGGCACCAGTATCTGGCTTTAAGAATCTGGTCTTGGATTGTGTGCAAAAAACAGGATGCAACAGACAGATTAAATACATATGTAGGGTAATGTGAGCTGTATGTGAAGCTGGTTAGTCAGAGAAAGTTGAATGTTTCTGTAACTAGAAGTGAGAAGCCATGGTTGATAGATGAGCAACGGGATAGGCAGCAGGAAGCCAGAGTAATACTGACAACAGGACAGGTAATATAAATCCAGACTTTCACTGACAACAGGACAGGTGATATAGATCCAGGCTTGCACTGGTAACAGGACAGGTGATATAGATCCAGGCTTGCACTGGTAACAGGACAGGTAATATAGATCCAGACTTGCACTGACAACAGGACAGGTAATATAGATCCAGACTTGCACTGACAACAAGACAGGTAATATAGATCCAGACTTGCACTGACAACAGGACAGGTAATATAGATCCAGACTTGCACTGACAACAGGACAGGTGATATAGATCCAGGCTTGCACTGGTAACAGGACAGGTAATATAAATCCAGACTTGCACTGACAACAGGACAGGTAATATAGATCCAGACTTGAACTGACAACAAGACAGGTAATATAGATCCAGACTTGCACTGACAACAGGACAGGTAATATAGATCCAGACTTGCACTGACAACAAGACAGGTAATATAGATCCAGACTTGCACTGACAACAGGACAGGTAATATAGATCCAGAGTTGCACTGGACACAGGACAGGTAATATAGATCCAGACTTGCACTGACAACAGGACAGGTAATATAGATCCAGACTTGCACTGACAACAGGACAGGTAATATAGATCCAGACTTGCACTGGCAACAGGACAGCTAATATAGATCCAGTTTTGCACTGGTAACAGGACAGCAGGTGTCCAAGTAAGGACAAGCACCAAAACAAGAACCAAGTAGCATGCATAGGGTCTGGTAAGCAACAGGCAGGCTAAGACCACCAACCCAGGTAATAGTGAGCATAGATTACACTGGCAACAAGATGTGTTACAAGACAAAGGGACAGCAGGAGCCAGACAGGAATAGAAAGCAGGACAACTAGGCCAGGCAAAAAATTGATCCAAAACAGACAAATCCAAAGAGCTGAATAACTCAAGAACAGGAAGAACGGGACACTGGTATTTAGAGCTATGTAAGTGCATTGTGGAGAAGTTACAGAACAAGTTATATAATGGTGAGAGGAATCTGATTGGCTGCATCGTACCAGTTTTCAGAAGCATAAACCAGAGCGGGAGAATGAGCCAGACAGTAATTGTAGTAAACAGAATCATCAAACTGCAGCGTATAAACAAACTGCACTAATCTTCCAGCTGCAGTCTCATCACAATCAAGCTGCAGAGCATGTTATCAGGTTGTACCAATGTTTCAGCAGCAGTATAATGCATTAGGCTGCATTAGAGCAATCTTTGCCAGACAAATTGGTAACACTATTCTAAACCCAACCCTAAACTCAGCAGTAAGCATCCAAACATGCCAGAAATGTAATTTTACATCTAATGGCTCCTCTCCAAAATTCAACATAAGCTCTCACACATAATCTGCCAAAACCCCATCATATATTATTCTAAGAACTCACAACCCTGTGGCTAAAGGTAATCACATTATTTTGGTAGACTTGTTGGTCCTATGGTTCTTATTTGCCACCAAAATCTTTGTTGCTCTGTTAATTTGTCAAATATTGCAATCATAACATTTGGTGATATTTTGACAATTCCAATTTGACAGTTATAACATAACATTTTAATTAGAAGAACTTGCAATCTACAGAAATTATGAGGTGCAACTATACAGTTTTCTGTAAACAGTGCAGTTATATGGTTCAGAATAATAAGTCCAAACATCTGTTAATAAATGTCCATGATGTTAGTTTATTTGCTTTTAAAGACAATCTGGGCCGAATTACAAGTGGCACGCTATTGTTGGCGCGAGCCAAAATAGCAAAAGAATACAAATAATGTGGGGTTCCTTTAAAGATGGATAAATAGCATATTGTGTCCTAAAATAATTTATTAACACATAAAAGCAAATGATTAATGTATAACATAAAAATGACATATACATAAGCTCCTAAAGGTACCTTTGGGTAAAAAATGTGTAATAAGTGTGTGTTAAAAAGTGCCGGCATTGATAAGTCCAGTCCACAATTCTTTGTTTTCCAAAGAAATCCTATGAGGTGTGAGGGATCAGGTCCTAATTGTCCACAGATGATGAAAATTCAATGGCAATCAGGCACAAGACATCCTCTCAAAAAATAGTGCAACCCCGCTAAAATAAATTAGCAAAATACTGAAAAAATACTCACAGATTGCTTGCCAATTTTGCCCCACAGTTTTATCTATTGGTTTAGCAATGTAGTTCTAACACAGTGTCGGGTTAGCGTGTAAGCAATTTGTTCGTTTTCTTTTTAAAGCGCGCTCCATTAAAGTCTACGGGAAAAGAAGTTGACATGGTCAAGATATCCGAATTCTTGAAGTTAGCATGCATCATGTTTTGCTCAAGCGCAAACAATTTACTTTTAATTTGTAATGCATGCGCTAACCAACACTCGTAAAAAAAAGTTTACTTCCAGTGGTGGTCGCATGCAAGCAAAAGCGCAAAATAGCGTGCCACTTGTAATCCGGCCCTCTGTTAGGGAAGTCTGTTTAAATTTTATCTCATCAAGCAGGACTCGAAATATGCACACAACTCACCACTGAAAATAAGCACAAATAACCATGTGAGTCATGGGCAGCACAAGTTTAGAACAAGCAACTGTCTTCCTCTGCACATGCTGCCCTGATATTATACTTGGGGAATTTATTTTTTTGCTCCCTCACCATAAAAAAATTCAGAGGATGCCTATGGCACTCAAAATTATCTTTGACAGGTGAAGCTTGTAGATGTGTCATTACTCTGAACAGGCAGGTCATATTTATGTAAATACATAAACTTTTGGAGCTCTCAATGTGTCTGGAGGATCTTTGTCCTAGATTAGTATTGCCTAGACCAGGATGGCCAACTGGCAGCCCAAGGGCCTCATGCGGCCCTTTACGCTAGTCTTTGTGGTCCCTGGACAGAACTAAGAAAGTGTGCCGAGAAATTGAAACTGGACTTCCGGTGGTTGGCGTATCAAAAAGGTTGCAAGTATGAATGGCTCTGAATAAGACCAAGATTTTTTCCCTATCCTAGGATCAAACCTTTGCCATCCTGCTAGCCATTAACTGTTTCAGCTGTTTGGGCATTTACAAGGATCAAGCTCAACAACTCTTGGCCCCCGGAATGACGGAAAAGTATAGAGAAGAGGAGAGAGCTGTGATACGCGTTGTACATAGCATAGCTGGAGATAGAATTAAGCATGGAGACCTTCCCTGCTGAAACAGACTCTAGAAATAAAGACATTTTCATTGCCCTACAGGACTTACTATTACCAGTGTTAAACAGGCTGGAATCTACCCTGCAAAACCTACTGGCCGAAACTCGGGTCGAGTATCCCCCATGCTCTGTTTCAGAATGACGCTGCCTCCCAGCAGAGTCCTTCTGCGATTATGTCCGCATAACTCCAATGACGCATCAGATAGAGCAGAGGGAGAGACCAAGGGGGCAGCCGCTGTGGACACAGTTACGGAGCAAAACGTTCACGGATCACTGCTCCACAAAGAAAATTAGAGACAAAGAAGGACCCTTCACAGTTATTGAAGATGGGGTGCTAAGAGTCATAATGGCTGACTCTAACCGTCAGTGCGACCCAGCACTTATTTTCCACCCTACCAGCCACTGAAAAGCTCATATGTCTCATTTGAAGCAATGATGGCAAAAAAACGCATACCTTAAGCAGGGTGAAATATCCCAAACACAGCTCCATGAAACTGACCGTGTCTTAAGATTCTTTGCA
Source organism: Bombina bombina (assembly GCF_027579735.1). Lineage (NCBI taxonomy): Eukaryota > Metazoa > Chordata > Amphibia > Anura > Bombinatoridae > Bombina > Bombina bombina. The sequence goes on along the minus strand of NC_069502.1, from coordinate 1,123,310,194 downwards.
AGCAGTGAAATTGTGACCTATAGTGGATCTGCAAGCTTTAACATGCTGCGTTCTCAGTCCTGCACCTACGTTGCCATTGTCCCACTTAGCCACAGCACCACATCCAAACATTCCTATAAGCATGATACCGGTTTAAGATAAACAGGTGAGCTTGAACTACTGAATATTGGAGTGGGATGATAACACACACCAAGACAGTGTAAACTAGCTTAGGAAAGCATATCCCTACTTGTGTTACACAAACTTCCAAATTTTACATTCTAGTCATTAAGGACTGCCAAATGAGGCTTATGTGAAATCTGTTGAACGGTTTATATTAGTTTGTTCTGTTTTCTTTCTTTGTTTTTTTTTTGTTGTGTTTTTTTTTGTTTTTATTTTCTGGTTCCACATGCATCCGGGAATTTTTTCTACGCCGAATATGCCGGCTACTGCTAAATTGTAGTGTAATCATAACCAACGTACCTACTAGCATATTTGCGCTGCCCTTTAAAAGTCAGGATGAAGATCAACCTCAAAGACCCTTCAGCACAGTGTGGTAATGGACTAAGGGGCTGCAGAGTATTGGCAGCGTATAAAATCTAACACAAGGCTACCTAAAATGACACTCCCATCTCTTAGACTAATATTAGCATAGGAATAAGTGTTCCTGCAGCCTCTAAGTAATTACAGCAGCCGCAAAGAGTGAGTTAACATCTAACGCTCTGGTTCAACATTATTTTGGAAGACCGCCCCGAGACTAAGACACCGGCTGTCAGGGTGTCAGGAATCAGACTGAGACGAGAAGTGCAAAAATAATCACACCTTTTATTAATAGCAAAAAATAATAAAAAGTCCACGAGTCAAATAACAAGCCAGGAGTCAAAACCAGAGCTGGTAGTCAGACGAGCCGAGTCAGGAGCCAAAGCGAATAGTCAGACGAGCCGGAATCAGGAACAAGGAAAACAGCAGAGTCAGGAACAAGCCAGGGATCAGGAACCAGGAAGGACGTCAGGCAGCCAGGTAATACACAGGAACTCTCACAAACAGGTCTGAGACAACGCAAAGGCAAAGCATACTGAGCAGAGGCCCTTTAAATAATAAGTGATGACATCACAATTCTGAGACTGCATCCTGTCTCACATGGATGATGCACACCAGTCTGGCCATAAAAGGAAGTGCAGGAAGTGAGCAGCATCCCCCACAATGCACCATAGTCAGGAAGATCGGGGAGTAAAATGGCTGCCAGCAGCACATGGCAAACACAACAGGGAAAAAACCCTTACACCGGAAAAGATGGTCACCTCCTAATTAGATTAATGTTCATTTCCACTGTTAGGCTATATTGTTTATCTTTACCTCAAATTTTGTGTCATGCTGTTTTCTACTTATATATAGTTTCTCGTATGCTCAAAATATTAAGTTGTCTATACTCATTATATAGTATTGTGTTTTAGCAACTAACAATATAATACTACTTTTATTAGACGTATCTTTGGGAACTAAAAGGTCTCTATAAACTGTTTCAACACCTATCTACCTACAAGATCCTGTTTCGACTTATGGCCGCACATGTTTAATCATTTTAAGTAGCCTATGCACATGCATATACCATTCATATTTACTTGGAAACTATTAAGCAATCACATACAGTCCTTATTAGAGCAGCCACATTTTTCACACTGGATCATTTGTTCAGTTCGTCACTAGACCAATGTTTATTAGAAGATATTTGCCTGGCAGTGTAATTTAGCAGTTAATAAGATGACCCTTCCTGAGTAATTTGTGTATCGATATATCTCATACATAGCTAGCTGAGGATTGTATAACTCAGCTGTTCACATACCTCTGGGCCTATTTGGGATTTGTTTTTTATATGTTTAGTTTAGTTTATGTTTGTATTTTAGTTGAATATTAAAAACCCTAATATTGTGGTACTAACACATATTTCTTAGAACACTCATCAATCCATTGAACTGTCTTAAAGGGACAGTAAAGGTTCAGAATAATGTTATATAATTCTGCACACAGTGCAGAATTATATAAGATTATTTAAGCAGTAACTTAAAAAATGTAAAAGTATTTTCAGAATTTTCAGGGGACGTTGGACTCCGCTCCAGGATCTACTGAGCGGGTCTTGAATATCCAAAGTGCTTCACGGGCTTGCTGGTTAGTCACAGCACGCCCGGTCACGCTATTGGAATAAATGTAGCTCGTTCTCGCTACTAGACCAGAGCGGGAGCGAGCTACATTTATTCCAATAGCGCAACCTGAAAATTCTGAAAATACATTTTTGATGTTACCGCTTAAATAATGTTATATAATTCTGCACTGTGTTCAGAATTATATAACATTATTCTGAACCTTTACTGTCCCTTTAAAGCCACAATGTTAACTGTGTTCTTTACTTTTATGTATATGCCAATGTATGATACCTTAATTTACTGTATTGTTATTTCTGCCTTTTTACTCACCCTGCAAGGTGGGCGAATAATACAACTTGCATTGCTGTACCCTTTATTGGTTATAAATAAAATGTTAAAAAAAAGTGTGCCAATATGTACCATAGTTTTTGGGCCCCTTGAAAAAGCAAAACTAGGGTGGAAATGTTAAGGTGGAAAAAACTCAAAAGAAAAACAATGCACATCAAAAGTTCTTTCAAAAGTAACAAAAAAAATCTGACAATAACTGCTAATAATATGTTACAAATGTAGCAGTGTGCAAAGAACGCATGGTTAATAAACTATGCAGCAGTGCATAATCTTCACTGTGATGATCAAGCAACCATCTATAGGTTTTAAATCAAATTTAAAGGGACAGTCTATTCCAAAACAAACTTTCATTATTCAGATAGGGCATGTCATTTTAAACAATTTTCCAATTTACTTCTATCACCAATTTTGCTTTGTTCTCTTGGTATTCTTAGTTGAAAGCTAAACCTAGGAGGTTTATATGCTAATTTCTAAGCCCTTGAAGGCCGCCTCTAAGCTCAGGGCATTTTGACAGTTTTTCACCACTAGAGGGTGTTAGTTTATGTGTTTCATATAGATAACACTGTGCTCATGCACGTGGAGTTCCTAGGAGCCCACACTGATTGGCTATAATGCAAGTCTGTCAAAAGAACTAAAATAAGGGGCAGTTTGCAAAGGCTTAGATACAAGGTAATAACAGAGGTAAAAAGTGTATTAAAATAACTGTTGTTTATGCAAAACTAGGGCATGGGTAATAAAGAGATTATCTATCTTTTAAAACAATAAATATTATGGTGTAGACTGTCCCTTTAACTATAACATTTTTTAAAACACATTATAGGGGGTGTGTGTGTATATATATATATATATATATATATATATATATATTATATATTATATATATATATATATATAAATATAAACGCTAGTATAAGTCAGCTACGGCGTACTGTGTATACTGAATATCGCCGTTCAGTCAACCCCACTTTTTCATAATATTCCTGTTAAACAGGTGGACAAAATGTTTGCAAAATATAAAATCAACAAATTTACAAATAAAACAAGACAAAACTTGTAAAAACATTCAGAGAGCGAATGTTGTAGAACACTTGCCTGGCCAGACCTGTGTTTGTTCGTTACCACTACGCGTTTCTGGGTCACACCCCTTCCTCAGGTGTCGCCTGGAGCTGGGGCAGCTCCATATCTTTATATATCTTTTTGAATTCTTCAATTTTCCGATTTGCTTATAATAAACCAAAAATTGATGGCTTGAAATTAAAGGAACATGAAACCCACTTTTTTCTTTCTTTCATGATTTTGATAGAGCATACTATTAATTTTAAACAAAGTTTCATTGTACTTCTTTTATCAAATTTGCTTCATTCTCTTGTTACCCTTTCTTGAAGGAGCAGCAATACACTTTTTGGAACAAGCTGAACAAATTGTGTGTGCAGCAACCAATCAGCACTTAGCCAGTAGTACATTGCTGCTTACCTAGGTATACTTTTCAACAAAGAATTTGAAAAGAACAAAGCAAAGTAGATTATAGACGTAAATTGGAAAGTTTTTTTGTGAAAATTACATTTTTATTTTACTGACCCTTTAAATATGATCATATAAGGCACTATGCAATACAGATAGTACGGAATAAAAACATAAAAGTCATGAATGTAAAACACTGTGAAAAACATAAATATTGCAAGAAATGCATACAATTTATCATTTTCCTAATACAGCCAATAAAAATTACATAAAGCCTATGAAGGTCTAGATTACGAGTGGAGCGCTATTTTGCTTCTCGCTCACATGTTGACATCGCTAGAAAGAGGCTTTCTGCAAGCTTTGGGTTGTGCTAGTATTATGAGATGAAAGTAAAAATTTAACGCGAGAGCGAAAACCTGATGTGCAAAACTTTGTATTTCAAATATCGTGACCATGTTAACATTTTTCCCATAGACTTCAATAGGGCGCGAAAACATAAAAAAAAAAATAACACCCATACTCGTGCTAACTGAGTAATACCAGCACACATTATTATAAGTTGACAGCAATGCGAACGCGAGCTCACGTTCACATTTCTTGGAAGCATTGCGCTCACGAGAGTGCTCTTCTGTTAAAGGGACACTACTGTAAAATTAGTTTCCCCTTAATGTGTTCCAAATGACTTGTTATACTTTCTGCGGAGTATTAAATGTATGGGAAATTGTACCTTTGTGTTTATTTTTGTATTTGAAATAGCTAATTTTGCTCATTAAAACCTTGACCTATTGTTCTCAAGGATATAGCAATTTAAATGGGATGATTTATTTAACTGTGTATATTTTAATAAATGTGTTACCTGGTATTCAGTTTTGCTGGAGGTTAAATAGAGCGCTTTAACCAGAGCTGATAAAAGGTCTGCACCACGTGAGTAGAACATCTGCAAAGTAAAAGTGTGCTGAATTATATTGAAAGCAGAATCACGCCATGGATGTTTCTGTTTCCTGTTCTCTTTGAGGTTGAACCTGGTTGGAATTCCCAAGATTGAATTGGACTCCTCATTTAAGGACATTGTAACAATTTTTGTTTTCAATCCTTCGTCTATATAATACATTGTTACTGGTTTGGTATAAACACTTGTAACGGGATATATCAGATCTGTCCCGCTGTGCTGTTCTCCCTTCTCCAAGTACCACCAGGCTACTTGACTAATAGCCCTATATACAGTGATTAAGCGCTGTAGTGAAGATACTCTATCCCTCTTGTACAATCACCAGACAAGGCTTAGTGCAGTAGAGTAACACACTATAATGGTCAAAACATAGGTTTTATATACAATGCAAGGTGTAAAATATAAACATAAAAAAGCCAATCAAATAATGCCACCTGCTCTCCTCCCTTGTGCAAAGATCCCTGGGGAGATGAGGTTTCCCGGGCATAGCATTTAGCCACGCCCCCTTTTATGTCTGGTAACTTTAACGGTGAAGTGCCTGACTTCTATTGTGAGCACCCCAAGTGCTTGGTATCATTTTATAGCTCTCTTTAAAATGGGAAAGTTTGGTGCATTCCGGTCACATGGTGCAGGAGCGACAATCCTTTTTGTGTTTACCAGGTGATCACAATGTTGTTTAGCCAAGATTAGTAGGGGGTACCGCAGTTTATCTGCTGTGCTCAATTCAGATTGTCTTGAAAGGCCATCAGAATTTCGATTGTCCCTGCCTTGCCGATATTGTATAGTAAAATTGTATGGTTGAAGCACTAGGCTCCAGCAGAACAGTGTGCCATTTTCCCCAGCCACTTGGTTCATCCAGACTAGGGGATTATGATCGGTGATAACTGTAAATGATCGTCCATAAAGGTATGGCTGGAGTTTCATTAGTGCCCATACCAGGGCCAAACACTCCTTGTCCACCACAGCATAAGTGACCTCCTGAGGCAATAGCTTCTGACTGAGAGAGGCTACAGGGTGTTCTTCTCTGAGGTCGTTGATTTGGCTCAGAACTGCTCCCAGTCTGTACATAGAGGCATCTGTTTGGACAATAAAACATTTGTTTAAATCTGGAGCAGCCAGGACAGGAGTACTTGCCAAATCAGTTTTTAGTTCCTGAAAGGCAGATGCACATTCTGGGGACCACAGGACTCTTCTGGGACAGTTTTGTTTGGTCAAGTCAGTCAGGGGTTTGGCCAGCTCACTATATTGTGGAACATATTTTATATGGTATCTAGGGTTGCCACACAGCTGGTATTTTACCGACATGGCCGGTATTTTTAAGGTTCATGTCAATGTAAAAAATAAAGATTAAATATTGAAAGAAAGCCCCTGTCAAGGTGAAACTTCTTCTGATTGTGATGTATACTAATTATAAACAAATGAGCATTTAATATCAGTCCTATCAGCTTTAGTTTTTGAGTTATGCTGTTTAATTAGTTATGCAAATGTGTTAATTAGCATGTCCAGTATTTTCTTCAAAGAAAGGCGTCAACCTTCATGGTATCCCACAGTCCCTAGGAATGCAAATACTTGGGTCTTCATCTGGGGACTGGCCAGTTCACTATGGCCTCTATCTTAGCAGGTTCGGGACGCTGCTTCCCACCCCCAACCCAGTGCCCTATGGTGCTGGAGCGACATGCCTTTTTGTGTTTACCAGGTGCTCACAATGTGATGTAGCCAGGATTAGTAGGGGTTACTGCGGGTACAATAAAATACATATAGATGGCTAGAAAAATGTCATGAAAATTATGCTTTTGTGTCACAACACTATTATTAGTTTGGTATTAGCACATTTTTATTTATATATATTATATTCACTTGTGTTTTTTGTTTTCACATTTGGTTACATTTTTAGTCACATTTTACAGTACAATGTCCCTTTATTATCACATTTACATATATTATCCCAACTTTTGGTGTGAGTTTACTTTAGAAGGTTTATAAAATAATATTGTTGAGACATTCTTGCACATTGCTTATAGGAATTAGTATTGTAAAAGTAAAAACTATTGCTGGAACCCCAGGAAATGCAAGGGCTGAGCCAGGAACTTCCTTGGCTTTGGGTGCTGCTATTGTTATGTATGTAGTAAAAGGCTGTGTAGAAGCCTTGGGTGCTTGAGGGCCTGTTATGGGTTCCAAAGTCCCTTGTTCAAACCATTTTGGGTGGGCGAATGACTTTGGTGAACTGTTATGGGTGGTGGAACCCTTGCGAGGACCATTATAGATGAGAGAAACCCTTGGGGAGAAATTATGGGTAAAGGAATCATTTGTGGGATTATAATTTATATACCAACTAAATCCATTACAATATCTTGAGTTTCCCAGTATTCAGGCCTTTGTTTCTAAACTAGAAAAACCATACATGTATTTCTCTGCTTCTCTAATGACAGAAAGTTATTGCATAACTAACTCAAATATTGTACAGATTACTTAAAATATTTTATGAATTTGAATAATAATTATTTTCAGAAAACAAAATCTTGAAGAATGATGACATTGCTGAGAGACTGACTGTTGCCTGGATATTTATAAATGTAACCTTAACTCGATTACAATGGCTCACTTTGACAATAACTTATTGAAAGACATGAAGAGCTCTCTAGGACTCACTCTCTATATATTTAATCCTTCCTTCTCTACCTCTATCATCACTCATTTCCTTTCATCTTAGCTGCTTTACAAGTTTCTTTCACTGGCCATCTGTTCTAACCGTTTTATGTTCATCTATTTCTGTTCCTTCAGGTACGGCCTCTTGTATATCAGCTTCTTGATAAACCATTTCTTTATGTAAGAAATTATTACTCTTCCATGCATTACTTTCCACTCAAGCCCTTGGAAAACCAGTGAGAAGAGTGGATATGGTTTCCCCAAGAACAAATTAAACTATAGAAGTAAAGACTAATTTGATCCTGTGTAGCACAAAAGTAGGACAAAACCACCCTGCTTGGTTCTAAGCTTCAGTGCATGTTACCCTGAAATGTACTGTGTTATTTCCTATTTATGTATCTAGCCAAACAGGTGCCTGGATCTCAATGTGCTTATTATTCTGAGCCCAATAGCATTTTTCTGGTTTGAGATAAAGCAGTACGAGGCTAAGACTATGAAGTCACTCTATAAAACTGTGTGCCACACTGTTTGATGTCAATTTCTCAAATAACACTATGGATCTAAAATAAAATCACACTGTAAAAATTAGAAATCATATGCAAATGTATTTGTGTCTGGTGCCCAAGTTCAGAAAGTTTCAATTTGTCATTTTTAATACTTAATGTGGTTCTGCCACACTAAAACCACAAAAAATGTTGTTGAAATAGTCAATCAACCATACAAAAACATTATTTCCTAAATTGTACTCTAAGCATGGCATTACTGAACATTCTAAAATAAGATAATTAAAACTAGATCATTTTAATCAAAAGTACAATAAACCAGCATTTAACTTCTAGCCATACCTCAGTTATATATATATTCTAATGTACTGAGAGTAATTAAAACAGTTTTAAAACAAATGTATTGTTAAAGGGACAGTAAAGTCAAAATAAAACTGTCATGGTCTAGATAGAGCATGACATTTTAAACTTTCCAATGCACTTCTGTTATCAAATTTGCTTTGTTCTTTAGATATCTGTTGAATAATTAAACAATGTAATCTTATAGGACTTCATAAGCATGCACATGTTTTTAACGTTCTATGACAGCAGTGTTTGCAAATTTGTTTAACATTGCTACAAACTTATAGGGGCATATTAATCAAGCTCCGAATGGAGCTTGATGCCCCGTGTTTCTGGCGAGCCTGCAGGCTCGCCAGAAACAGCAGTTATGAAGCAGCGGTCACAAAGACCGCTGCTCCATAACCTGTCCGTCTGCTCTGAGCAGGCGGACAGACATCCCCAGAAATCAACCGATCGAGTACGATCAGGTTGATTGACACCCCCCTGCTGGCGGCTTATTGGCTGCGAGTCTGCAGGGGCGGCGTTGCACCAGCAGCTCTTGTGAGCTGCTGGTGCAATGCTTAATACGGCGAGTGTAATGCTCGCCGTATTCAGCGAGGTCTGTCGGACCTGATCCTCACTGTCGGATCAGGTCCGACAGACCTTGATAAATTGGGGCCATTGTTTATCATAGTGCTATTAGAATGTTACCTTTTACAATCAAAGGGGTTAAACGCATATTTAAAGTAAGTTTTGGAGCCGTAATGCACAGCTGATGCAGCGCTGAACACAAATCTATTGCATTTTTCTGACTCTTAATACATTTACACTTTATATCATTAAATACTATCACAGCCTTTGAAAACATATAGTTGTTTAAATAGGCAAATGCAGATAATTACATTTCTATTACATGCTTCAAATGACATAATGCAAATATAAACTATGTATCTTGTTATTCTGTGATGAAGTATGTTATATTTTGCTTTTAAACATTTCTGAGGCTACTTAGGCAAAACTAATATTACATTTATTTTAATATATTTATTTTCCTCTAAAGAAAAACGCTTATAATGCCGTCTTGCAATGTTACAAAGCAAAATACACAACAAAAGGACCATCTCAATTATGTTCCAATTGAATGACAACCATTTCAAATTTTGGAAGGTGACCTGGTTAGACATAATCAGGTGGTTCATTACAGCCTTTCCTTGCAAGTGCAAAGAGATTTTTTTTTTCACTTTCAGCCAGTAAATAAAAAGGGCTAGATAACAAGTGGAGAGCAAACATTTGCGCGCAAGCAATAAGAGGTTTATTGCAGGTGTTTGCGCTCGTCAAGCTTATCATTTGTATTAAGAGTTGAGCGCAATCGCAATTTATACTAGAATGATTATTGCGACTTCAGAGTTCTGGTTAACTGTTTTGCAAAACAAAAAAGTTGCACAAAACAAATTAAAATGCATTACAAAGTACAGTTACACTCATAATAACACCATTTAAAAATATATATATTGCACAAAAAAGTTGCAAAAGCTCAAAGATATGAGGTCTCAGAAGTTAGAAAAAAAGGGCAGGCAAATGGGTTTAACATAGATATACATACATATACATGTCTAAAAATGTATGTGTGTATGTATATATATATATATATGTGTGTGTGTGTGTACATGTGTATATGTTTATATATATATATATATATATATATATATATATATATATATATATATATATATATTTACAGACATATATACACATATAAAAACAAAAATACATATGTACACATATAAAGACATACAGGGAGTGCAGAATTATTAGGCAAGTTGTATTTTTGAGGATTAATTTTATTATTGAACAACAACCATGTTCTCAATGAACCCAAAAAACTCATTAATATCAAAGCTGAATAGTTTTGGAAGTAGTTTTTAGTTTGTTTTTAGTTATAGCTATTTTAGGGGGATATCTGTGTGTGCAGGTGACTATTACTGTGCATAATTATTAGGCAACGTAACAAAAAACAAATATATACCTATTTCAATTATTTATTTTTACCAGTGAAACCAATATAACATCTCAACATTCATAAATATACATTTCTGACAGTCAAAAACAAAACAAAAACAAATCAGTGACCAATATAGCCACCTTTCTTTGCAAGGACACTCAAAAGCCTGTCATCCATGGATTCTGTCAGTGTTTTGATCTGTTCACCATCAACATTGCGTGCAGCAGCAACCACAGCCTCCGAGACACTGTTCAGAGAGGTGTACTGTTTTCCCTCCTTGTAAATCTCACATTTGATGATGGACCACAGGTTCTCAATGGGGTTCAGATCAGGTGAACAAGGAGGCCATGTCATTAGATTTTCTTCTTTTATACCCTTTCTTGCCAGCCACGCTGTGGAGTACTTGGACGCGTGTGATGGAGCATTGTCCTGCATGAAAATCATGTTTTTCTTGAAGGATGCAGACTTCTTCCTGTACCACTGCTTGAAGAAGGTGTCTTCCAGAAACTGGCAGTAGGACTGGGAGTTGAGCTTGACTCCATCCTCAACCCGAAAAAGGCCCCACAAGCTCATCTTTGATGATACCAGCCCAAACCAGTATTCCACCTCCACCTTGCTGGCGTCTGAGTCGGACTGGAGCTCTCTGCCCTTTACCAATCCAGCCACAGGCCCATCCATATGGCCCATCAAGACTCACTCTCATTTCATCAGTCCATAGAACCTTAGAAAAATCAGTCTTGAGATATTTCTTGGCCCAGTCTTGACGTTTCAGCTTGTGTGTCTTGTTCAGTGGTGGTCGTCTTTCAGCCTTTCTTACCTTGGCCATGTCTCTGAGTATTGCACACCTTGTGCTTTTGGGCACTCCAGTGATGTTGCATCTCTGAAATATGGCCAAACTGGTGGCAAGTGGAATCTTGGCAGCTGCACGCTTGACTTTTCTCAGTTCATGGGCAGTTATTTTGCGCCTTGGTTTTTCCACACGCTTCTTGCGACCCTGTTGACTATTTTGAATGAAATGCTTGATTTTTCGATGATCACGCTTCAGAAGCTTTGCAATTTTAAGAGTGCTGCATCCCTCTGCAAGATATCTCACTATTTTTGACTTTTCTGAGCCTGTCAAGTCCTTCTTTTGACCCATTTTGCCAAAGGAAAGGAAGTTGCCTAATAATTATGCACACCTGATATAGGGTGTTGATGTCATTAGACCACACCCCTTCTCATTACAGAGATGCACATCACCTAATATGCTTAATTGGTAGTAGGCTTTCAAGCCTATACAGCTTGGAGTAAGACAACATGCATAAAGAGGATGATGTGGTCAAAATACTAATTTGCCTAATATTTCTGCACTCCCTGTATATAGAAATGCAGAGAAGCCTTTTGCAGTTAATAAGATGAAAACATGTTAAAGCATATTTATTCAATATTCATATTTAATAAAAGTTTTAACTATATATTTACTGTAAATATTTAATATACAGACGTTTTGCACATAGCAGAATATGTTCTAAGTATTTCTAAATAGATATTCCTATTAATATATGTATATATTTATACTTATGTATAATCATGTACCGTAGATACTCGAGTGTAACGTGATATTTTTGAGACTTAAAGGGCCATAATACCCAAATGTTTAAACACTTGAAAGTGATGCAGCATAGCTGTAAAAAGCTGACTAGAAAATATCACCTGAACATCTCTATGTAAAAAAGAAAGATATTTTACCTCAAAAGTTCCTCAGTAGCCACATCCCATTGTAAAGGATTTCTAAGCAGCATATTAGTATGTCTGTCCTGGGACAGCTGAAAGGAAAGTGTAAAGCCAATTAGGCTTGCAGCGCCTTAAGGGTTAAGGCTGGCAGTGAGTGGGATAGAGAGATGGGAGTTGCAGTTAGCTGCAACAATGTTGCATGGCAGGGAGTGGCTTACCTTATGTCCTGTTGAACCTGGAGTTCCTCCTCCTCTTTTGCTGCAGGACAAGAAGCTGTCAAGTTGCTGTCAGGCTGCTCTGGAATTTTCTTTCATCATGAGGCGTTCTAAGCGTTCTTCGGCTCTTCCTTTGAAATTCAGGAATGGAATTAATCCTCCTGCTGTCTGCAGTGACCTGGATCAACAGATAAGTGTGCAAGAATTAGATGACATTGTTTTACCATCTCAAACCTCTCAAACCCCCTCCCACAAGTTGGCAATCCAATATCATCTCCACAGACTAATAAAGCTCCAAAGACCCAATGTCCATCAACCACAAACAGACCTTTTACACAGTCCAATCCAAAATCCTGTTCGTGTGGTGATGGAAACCCCACCACACAAGCAGAATCCTTCAATTTCAGGGACTACTTTAAGCACACAGGATTTCTCATCCTCTTTAGTGCAGTTATTTGCCTCACTTCCTCAACCTGCGGCAGGTGCAGTGGCATCCCTGCTTACTAATATTGCTACTGCAATATCTGGGGGGCATCTGGCTTCTAGGCCTGCTTCCCTAGTGGGCACTGGTAATCCAGGCCTCATGGCACCTAATTTGCCTCCAGAAAGGGTCCATCTGGATCCGGATACAACATTAGTGAGGGCAGGACATTTAGGTACTGTGTTTACACAGGCTACAGGGCAGGGGCCTGATTCTCAAGCAAACATAGGCCATGCCTTGCCTGGGCCTTCAGTTTCAGGCCATCCACAGGCCTCGCTACAAGGGCTTAGTTGCGCATCGGTCACAAGCAATTGCGATTCTAATTTACCCCCTAGTATGGGCCCACCCGCCCAACAACCTGTATTTTTGCCCCCAATAGTGGCCTCTGTTTTGGCGGTTCCTGACGATAATCAACCGCCAAATTTGCCCCCAATGCTACCTAGCTTGCGCCCATCCATGCCCCCTGTATCGTCAGTTTGCACCCATCCATGCCCCCTGTATCGGTCAGTGGGGATAATTTACTGCCCCCGGTGGGTAAAGGGGTTCCAGGCCTAGTCGCGCAAAATGGCGCAACCTTACAGGCCCATTCCGGTGCATCCACTGGTTTCCTACCTGCCCACACTACTCCGACTTCAGACGTCATACTTACTTTAACTTCCGGTCTTCAGGCTGAGCATCAGCCATCTCGTCTGCTGTGGCCCACGCGCACACAGGTAATGGCGGCTCCTTCACTTCTGGTCGCGATCGGTGTCACTTCCGGTTACATCATGGACACGGAGAGTCATTCGCGGAGGGGCAGGACGGCCATCAGGTGCATGGCAGGTGAGCACCACAAGCACCACAAGCACTCAGTAGTCAGGGACAGGATGATCAGTTATTGCAGGGACAGGATTTGCAAACTCAGCTAGCCAATCAGAATAGCATAGTAGGGAGGCAGAGACTTTCAGGTGGCAATTATGTACTCAGTCACGTGAGAGATATGTCAGGTGGCCTGCAATTAACCCATGCAGGGAACAAGGAAGTTTTTGGTCAAACAGGTTTGAATGTGGGAATGACTGTTGGTAGTGTGCCATGTGAGGCTGGGAATATGCGTGGGGGAGTGCAGCAGTTGGGGGAGGTTTCTCAGGCCACACCTGGGCTTTCTTTAGCTACTTGCAGTATCTTATCTGTTTTGCAGGAAGCCCTATCAGCAGTGGATCCCACTCCCATCGCTCCAGTGCTCTCCTCTGTGGTTGCCGGTTCTGGAGTTCATTCGGGGTCCAGACAAATGGACAACTCAGCGCCAACCATGGTGGCTCAGATGTCCACAGTCAACCCTCCTCTGCCCCCAGAACCATCATGTCCATCTGCTCCATCTGACCAGGCAACATCCACAAGACCAGCTGTCCAGGCAACTTCTGCAGGACCTTCTGGTGAGTCTTTTGCTTCTAAACATCATAGGGAACACACGTCAGGTTCCTCAACATCAGATTCAGATTTAGATAGCGATATATCCCTAGGCTTATGATCCAAAGGGCAGAAGAGAATGTACAAAATGCTCAAACAAATGAAGGCAATTCAGGCAGGTAAGGGGAAGGCAGGGGAGGGACCTCCTGCATCAGGACAGGCACAGCTAGCAGTGATAGGGGACATACGTAAGGCAGCCTTAGTGGGGGATACACTCCATTGCCCAATTTATTCCCTGCATGCACATTTGAAAAGTAAGATAGTTAGAAGAATTCAGGATGGGAGATATGTCAATTTTTTCGAACTTTCCTTAGAGGCACACAGGCAAAAAGAGTGGAGTGCAGATGGCACAGGCCCGAAAAGAATCAAGAGGCCAGAGACCTTTGACGAGTGGCTGAAGTGCTTTAGAATCTTATCTTCTTGCTATCTGGAGAAGTACCCTGACCAGGGTCAGGCACTTCTGAAGCACTCAGCCACTATTCATTGGATTTACCAGCACCATTGGGAGGGAGTGTGGCGCGATTATGACTCTGAGTTTAGAAGGAAAATGGCGGGTAGTAGTATTCTATCTTTTGGTTTTCAGGAGATGCATTTGTGGTCCAGACTGGGTCCAGAGAGATCTGTGTCTCCTCCTCCCCCACTAGGCCAGGGGGCTCGTTTTCAAAGTAGGAATAGAAGGCGGGGGAGAGAATGTTGGGCTTTTCAGGAGAAAAGGTGTGAGAAAAGCACTTCTTGTATCTACAGACATGTCTGTAAATTTTGCGGAGGGTACCATGCCGGCTCAGATTGTACCAGCAAAAAGACATATAGCGCAGAGAGAGCTGTCTCCAAGTTCACCCCTGCAGCTAAGAGCACCCACCCTGGTGAGGGTGGACGCTCTTAAGCCGTGGCTTCAGGCATACCAAGATAGGCAGACAGCAGCCCTCCTTTTGTAAGGTTTTAGGGACTGTTTTGTCATACCGGTAAGCAGACTGGTGGTGGGGTCACATACGCAACGAAATTTAAAGTCTGCCTATCAATATCCAGGGGTCATAAGGGAGAAGCTGGCAAAAGAAATTGCTATGGGTAGGATCTTGGGTCCCTTTCCTAACCCTCCTCTTCACAATCTGGTCATCTCGCCATTAGGCATAGTTCCAAAAAAGGAAGCGGGTAAGTTCCGCTTAATTCAGCATCTCTCCTACCCCAAGGGTAACTCGGTCAATGATGCTATTGATCCTGAGTTGAGCTCTGTACACTATCAATCTTTCGATAGAGCTCTTGACTTGGTCTGTGGGGCAGGTAGAGATGCTTTATTGGCAAAACTGGATATTGAATCAGCCTTTCGCCTCTTACCTCTTCGCCCATTTTCATTTCCTCTCATGGGTTGTAAGTTTGAGGGTAGCTATTACATTGATCGCTGCTTACCTATGGGTTGCGCTATTTCTTGCTCCTTGTTTGAATGCTGCAGCACATTCTTACACTGGGCAATAGCTAAAGTTATGGGGGCAGTCTCAGTGGCCCACTACCTAGACGACTTTTTGCTGGTGTGGGAAAGGGAATCTAGAAGATGTTCTCTCATTATGTCTGAAATGAGAAGTTTGATGAGGCAGTTTGGCGTCCCTCTTGAGGAAGATAAATCCCAGGGCCCATGTACGAAACTTACATTCTTAGGGATTGAAAATGACACTGCGGATATGGTGTGTCGGTTACAGGTAGACAAGTTCCAAGAAATGCTAGTAGCAGTTCGGGCAGCTATGGCGCAACCATTTATATCACTGCAGAAACTTCAATCCCTACTAGGGTTGTTGAATTTTGCATGCAGGGTCATACCAAAGGGTAGAGTATTTAATAGGAGGCTGGAAAGCCAGCTTAAAGGCAGTCCAAGAGTGTCCGCTAAGATTAGTATTTCTCAGGATATGTTCGAAGATCTGAAAGTGTGGGAGGCCTTTTTAGTGCATTTTAATGGAGTCAGTGTATGGTGTTCGGGCCCTCTCTCTAGTCAAAGCTTGCATCTGTTTACCGACGCCGCTGGCGCGTTCAGCTACAGAGCTTACTTTCAAGGTAAATGGTGCGCCGGCCCATGGCCGGGAACATGGGAAAGTTTGGGCTTCACTAGGAACCTCAGTCTGCTGGAGTTGTTTCCCATTGTGGTTGCAGTTGAGCTCTGGGGGAGAGGAATGCAGAACCAGTGATTTTTTGGTCAGACAATGGCAGTGTGGTATTTTCCATTAATAGGCTATCTGCTTCCTCTCCTCCCATTGTTCACCGGTTGAGTCAATTGGTACTGAGATGCCTCCAGCTTAACATACACTTTCAGGCTAGACATGTCCATGGTGTTAATAATGTTTTAGCAGACACCCTT
The DNA here is from genome assembly GCF_027579735.1 of Bombina bombina. Classification (NCBI taxonomy): domain Eukaryota; kingdom Metazoa; phylum Chordata; class Amphibia; order Anura; family Bombinatoridae; genus Bombina; species Bombina bombina. The sequence continues at coordinate 1,123,293,648 of NC_069502.1, read as the reverse complement.
TCTAGATTAGATTGGCGGACATTTAGGAAGTTGGCTCCCTTTGCAGCGAAAGACGGGCTAACTTGTCCCGATTTTCTCTGGCAGCTGGTGGATCCTGGCAGTCCTTAGCCCCCTTAGTGCGCTCTTCCCTCGCACCAGCAACCTGGCGGTCCTATGTCAGATTATGGAAGGAATGGGATCAGTTCTGCAGTGATCGCAACGTGGATGCCACACGCGCTTCTCAGGTGGCCCTGTGTGAATGGCTTGCGCAGTTACACAAGACATTTTTGAGGCAGAGTTTTTCACTTAAAAATAACCCATGTTTTCAGTTTTGTGTCATCAGCAATGCAGGACAGAATGACTGTGAAGTGAGTTTTCTCGTGACAGGTTTCCTGCTGAAGCTACAAAATTCAAATTAACACCAATCTCACCAGACTTCTTGAGTTTCAATGCTTGGAGACATATAGCATATATCATATAAAGTGTAATCTAGTTTTGGATATTACGGTACAGAGATCAGATTACCTTACTGTACACAGACTGCTGAAATTTTCTTTAATTACTGTAAACCGTTAAAAATTTATTTGAAAAGGCAACGCTCTTCATATGATGCGTCATTTAAGCTAAATGTTATCAAAGTGGCCGAATCAAGCACGTAAGTTTTGTATAGCAGAAAGTACACTTCATGACTGGTGTAAAAAGAAAACAGAATTAGAAATGATGTCGCAGACTAAGAAGGCCTGCAGAGGGTTATCATCTGCATATCCAAAACTGGAATCAACTTTATATGATTGGGTCATGGAGCACAGAAATAACGGCTATGCCATTTCATGAACAGCTATACGTCTCCAAGCATTGAAACTCAAGAAGTCTGGTGAGGTTGGTGTTAATACGAATTTCTTAGCTTCAGCAGGATGGTGTACACGCTTTATGGAATGGCATAATTTAACATTTTGCCAAAGAACAAAGCTATCTCAGAAACTGCCAAAGGAACTTGAGGCAAAAGTTGACAGCTTTCACAGATTTGTTCTTAAAGGGACAGTCAGCACCAGAATTTTTGTTGTTTTAAAAGATAGATAATTCCTTTATTACAAATTCCCCAGTTTTGCACAACCAACAATTTTATATTAATACACATTTTACCTCTCTGATTACCTTGTATCTAAGAATCTTCTGACAGCCCCCTGATCACATGACAATGAAATGAAAGTCTATTGACTTTAATTTTAGCCAATTAGTGCAGTGTCTGCCACAATCCACGGCCATGATCACAATGTTAAATATGGTTTACATGAACTAGCTCTCCCCTGTTGGGAAAAGCAAATAAAAAAGTGTGTGATAAGAGGTGGCTTTCAAGGGCTTAGAAATTATCATATGAGCATTCCTAGGATTGGCTTTCAACTAAGAATACCAACAGAACAAAGCAAAATTAGTAATAAAAGTAAATTGGAAAGTTGTTTAAAATTATATGCCCTATTTGAAACATGAAAGTTTTTTTTTTTTTACTTTATTGTCTCTTTAAACTTTGTCGGCAACACAACTATAAGCTTGGTCAGATTGGCAACATGGATGAAACACCCATGACTTTTGATTTGCCTGGAAATCGTTCTGTTCATACCAAAGGAGAGAAGTCTGTTCTCGTGAAAACAACCGGTCACGAGAAAACTCACTTCAGTCGTTCTATCCTGCATGGCTGATGGCACAAAACTGAATCCACTGATTATTTTTAAGCGAAAAACTCTGCCGAAAAATGCGAAATTCCCATCTGGTGTCATCGTTAGAGCTCAACCAAAAGGCTGGATGGATGAAGACGGAGTGAAATTCTGGCTTGATAATGTTTGGTGTTGTCGACCTGGCAGTCTGCGCTGCAAAAAAGCATTACTGGTGTGGGACATGTTTAGTGCACATCTTAAAGAGAACATCAAATCAGCTGTCAGTAATAAGTGCACTGACATTGCAGTTATTCCAGGTAGATTGACATTACAACTTCAACTGCTCGACGTTTGTCTAAACAAGCCATTTAAAGACAGACTTTGCCAGATTGGATATGCTCTGGCCTGTCTCAGAGACCAGATATCACTGTTGTTTGTCATTGGGTTAAAGACGCCTGGGAATCAATGCCGCCAGAAATGATCCAGAAATACTTCCGTAAATGTGGCATAAGCAATGCCATGGATGATGCCATCTATGAAGATGATGAAAATTTGGAGGATGAGACAGATGATACTGTTGATCCTTATTTGGATACTGCAGAATCTCAAAATGACATAATTGCACTGTTTGCAGAAGAGGATTCGGATACTCGGTAGTTTAGTATATTCTTTTGTTACTGTTTACCGTATGTTACAATTACGGTATGTACTGTAAAATTGTGTTTTCATTCTTTGATATTAAAATTTGTACTTTTTTGCTCTGTAAAATTGTGTTTTCCATTCTTTGATTTATACTTTTTTGCTAATCGCATTATACTTGCGTCTTGAACTTTTCTCCCATTTCCAGATTATAGCTATCCCCTCGCGTTATAAACGAGTGGTGTTATACTTGAGTATCTACATTATGTATGTATGTATGTATATATATACTGTGCGTTCGTGTGTATATGTATGTATGTATGTATGTGTATATATATATATATATATATATATATATATATATACTTGTGCAAAAATCCATCACTGTATATATGTATATCTCTTTAAGAATAAATAGAACATCTGTTAGTATAGATATATATTGTATCAAAAAAACATCAAATATATGTAGAAATATTTATTTATCAATACATATTCTTATACGTGAAGAACATTGGAATGTGAAATATTCATATTTTCGTGTCGGCTTAGTACACATGAGAATATGCGATTGGGTTTGTACAAAAGTGGGGTGTTTTATTTTTCACTTTTTTTTCTCCATTGACTTCTATGGGGGAATACGTGAACGCGCGCGTGATATTTTAAGATCCGCTTTGTTTACTTTCAATTTATAATACAAGCGCAACCCGATGAGCGCAAAAAGCTAACTTCTAGTGCAATTAACGCTGAAACAGGAGCGTTAATTAGCGCTCCACTTGTAATCTAGAAAAAAAAAAGTTTTCCTTTATTAAAAATCATGATATAGAAACTAGTTTAATATAATCAATTTCATTATTCAATATTTGGCATTATAATTACATTGATGTCAGCTTTGTAAACTGTGTACACCAACAGTTAGTGAGTTAGATAGTCAGGATCAATTAGATTTTTTGCTCAATTAGACCTGAAAGGGTTGATTGTAAACATTATCAGCGATCACAACGGTAGTCCTCATTCCCGTGCACAACTTTCTCTGGGTTATAGATGGTCTGGTAAAGACAGAGATCATATACACAAGTCCTTAGACTGGTTTAAACACAATCACTGCACAACAACCCTGCCCATGGTATGGTCCTAGTCCAACCCATAAATGCTGGTGAGTCTGACTCCACCCCCATAAACAATTCTCACTGATTCAGCAGAAGCTACTAGTCCCAGATGGCATCTAGGAAATCAGGGGAGATATGGAACATAGCTTGATTATGGTTTAAAGGGACAGTACACTGTAAAATTGTTTTTATATTAATGTATTTTCAATGACTTGTTATTACCATGTGCAGAGTATAACATTTATGAGAAATTGCATTTTCAGGTTTATTTGTGTATATAAAGTAGTTGGTTTTGTACTTTTAAACCACAGCCTATTACAATGGGCTGAGCTTCAGGTAATATCAGATCTCATTATATTATCACTTTGTGTACACACACTTGCTTCCTTATCTTAAATTTGTCTGGAAAACCAAAGCTCAATACTTAGTGTGAACAATGGAAAATGCTATTTTTATTACTTAAAGGGACACTGAACCCCAATTTTTTTCATGATTCAGATAGAGCATGACATTTTAAGCAACTTTGTAATTTACTTCTATTATCAATTTTTCCTCATTCTCCTGCTATATATTTTTTTTAAAAGCAGGAATGTAAATCTTAGCTGCCAGCCCATTTTAGGTTCAGCACCATGGATATTGCTTGCTTATTGGAGGCTTACATTTACCCACCAATAAGCAAGCATAACCCAGGTTCTCAACAAAAAATGGGCCTGCTCCTATGCATCACATGCCTGGTTTTTAAATAAAGATAGCAAGAGAACAAAGAAAAATTGATAATAGGAGTAAATGAGAAATTGCTTAAAATTGCATGCTCTATCTAAATCATGAAATAAAAAAATTTGGTTTAGTGTCCCTTTAACTATCCTGAACCCCACTGAGAAGTGCAATCTCTTCTGCTGGCTGTGTTTACTTAGGCTATTCATCAGAATATGCTCCAGTATAGAAACTTTCAGTATAGGTTTGGATACCACAGGCTAAATCAGCTATTTCAAAATAGGAGTAAAGAAGATACTTGTAAACAATTCAATACACTCCAGCAGGTAAAATGAATAATTGGGAACAGTTTAAAGTGGGGAGGATTTTGGGGTGCACTGTCCCTTTAATTGTCCCCAGTTGATCATTATATTTATCAGATTTACACAGCAAATTATTTCTGACAACATGTGTATGGGTTGTTTTTTTTATACTATATTATAATGTCATAAAGTTGTTTGTTTGTTTGTTTTTTTTTAGATTTTTCATATAGCTTAACTTTTCTGGTACTTATAAGCCAAATTCACTCTGGCATCCCCCAATCATTTACTCACCATGTGTGTCCAGTGTGATCTATTCCAATATGATCTAAGAGCTCTTCGAACATGTTTATACAATAAAATAAGCTTTGTTCCAATTGGAGGCCATTTCAATGCACAACAAAATGTCCTATTTCTCTATCTATTGGGTTCTTGTAAAGAGCGGCTATTCACCCGTAAGGGTCTCAAGGCTCTATTGGTTTTTAATGAACAGTCACAAATAGTATTCCAGTCCATTAGAAACACATTTTTGTAAAATCTAATTCAAGCTCTTTTACCTCTTGAAAATCCATTTTGGCTATTTCCTGTGGCATATCTTGGCTTTGCAGATTTCATTGTTGGATTTCAGTCATACACATGCTCAGTTCATATTTAGCAAGACAGTGTTTTTTGGCTCTATTAAAATAGTCTAATATTGATAAATGAAAATATTTAAATTGTAATACACTTTCAGAGATACAATATGATTATTAAAATGTTTTGTTCATGATCGCAGTTGTGTTTCCATAAAAATTGACTTGAACGACCTAATTTATCAAATGTCAGATGGACAAGGTTTGTTCCCGGAAACCTGTCCAACCAGCATCGTGACGAGCAGGCTGTATCCGCCGCCCACATTTATCATTACACAAGTGGTTGTTTTTGCAACACCGCTCCCTGCCCTCGTCCAGCCAATCACGCACAAGAAGGGGCTGTTAATCATTCTGGGTGGACTAGTCCGGGTTAATTTTAATCTGCCAGCTCAGAGCTAGCGCATAGGTTAGGAAACCGCAGTCTGATGACTGATACTTCTTAACTATCGGTTGCAGGCTCGCTCATGCATGACAATCTTTAATATATTAGAATCAAGACTTACTAAGAACATTGCAAATTCTCAAATATACCCTCTGATTTGTGCTACTTGGCAGCCCAGTTTATAAGACACAAAGGCCTAGATTACAAGTGAAGCACAAGAATATTAGCGTTAGAATTGTGCTAGAATATTTAGCATGAATTGAGACCTGAAATAAAGTGTATAGATAAAAAAAAAACACAAAACACATCAAAAACATATTAAAAACACTACTACACTTATATATACACTTTTTTTTTTTATAAATTATATAATTTAATATGTTTTAAAAGGAAGGGTTAAGGTTAAAAAGGGATATGGTACATGACAAAGTAATTGACTGGAAAGGGCTCCAATGTGTGTGTGTGTGTATGTATATATATATATATATATGTATATATATATATATATATATATATATATATATATATATATATATATATATACAGGGAGTGCAGAATTATTAGGCAAGTTGTATTTTTGAGGATTAATTTTATTATTAAACAACAACCATGTTCTCAATGAACCCAAAAAAACTCATTAATATCAAAGCTGAATAGTTTTGGAAGTAGTTTTTAGTTTGTTTTTAGTTATAGCTATTTTAGGGGGATATCTATGTGTGCAGGTGACTATTACTGTGCATAATTATTAGGCAACTTAACAAAAAACAAATATATACCCATTTCAATTATTTATTTTTACCAGTGAAACCAATATAACATCTCAACATTCACAAATATACATTTCTGACATTCATAAACAAAACAAAAACAAATCAGTGACCAATATAGCCACCTTTCTTTGCAAGGACACTCAAAAGCCTGCCATCCATGGATTCAGTCAGTGTTTTGATCTGTTCACCATCAACATTGCGTGCAGCAGCAACCACAGCCTCCCAGACACTGTTCAGAGAGGTGTACTGTTTTCCCTCCTTGTAAATCTCACATTTGATGATGGACCACAGGTTCTCAATGGGGTTCAGATCAGGTGAACAAGGAGGCCATGTCATTAGATTTTCTTCTTTTATACTCTTTCTTGCCAGCTACGCTGTGGAGTACTTGGACGCGTGTGATGGAGCATTGTCCTGCATGAAAATCATGTTTTTCTTGAAGGATGCAGACTTCTTCCTGTACCACTGCTTGAAGAAGGTGTCTTCCAGAAACTGGCAGTAGGACTGGGAGTTGAGCTTGAGTCCATCCTCAACCCGAAAAGGCCCCACAAGCTCATCTTTGATGATACCAGCCCAAACCAGTACTCCACCTCCACCTTGCTGGTGTCTGAGTCGGACTGGAGCTCTCTGCCCTTTACCAATCCAACCACGGGCCCATCCATCTGGCCCATCAAGACTCACTCTCATTTCATCAGTCCATAAAACCTTAGAAAAATCAGTCTTGAGATATTTCTTGGCCCAGTCTTGACATTTCAGCTTGTGTGTCTTGTTCAGTGGTGGTCGTCTTTCAGCCTTTCTTACCTTGGCCATGTCTCTGAGTATTGCACACCTTGTGCTTTTGGGCACTCCAGTGATGTTGCAGCTCTGAAATATGGCCAAACTGGTGGCAAGTGGCATCTTGGCAGCTGCACGCTTGACTTTTCTCAGTTCATGGGCAGTTATTTTGCGCCTTGGTTTTTCCACACGCTTCTTGCGACCCTGTTGACTATTTTGAATGAAACGCTTGATTGTTCGATGATCACGCTTCAGAAGCTTTGAAATTTTAAGAGTGCTGCATCCCTCTGCAAGATATCTCACTATTTTTTACTTTTCTGAGCCTGTCAAGTCCTTCTTTTGACCCATTTTGCCAAAGGAAAGGAAGTTGCCTAATAAGTATGCACACCTGATATAGGGTGTTGATGTCATTAGACCACACCCCTTCTCATTACAGAGATGCACATCACCTAATATGCTTAATTGGTAGTAGGCTTTCGAGCCTATACAGCTTGGAGTAAGACAACATGCATAAAGCGGATGATGTGGTCAAAATACTAATTTGCCTAATAATTCTGCACTCCCTGTATATATATATATATATATATATATATATATATATATATATATATATATATATATATATATATATATATATATATATATACAGTTGCAAGAAAAAGTATGTGAACCCTTTGGAATGATATGGATTTCTGCACAAATTGGTCATAAAATGTGATCTGATCATCATCTAAGTCACAACAATAGACAATCACAGTCTGCTTAAACTAATAACACACAAATAATGAAATGTTGCCATGTTTTTATTGAACACACCATGTAAACATTCACAGTGCAGGTGGAAAAAGTATGTGAACCCTTGGATTTAATAACTGGTTGAACCTCCTTTGGCAGCAATAACTTCAACCAAACGTTTCCTGTAGTTGCAGATCAGACGTGCACAACGGTCAGGAGTAATTCTTGACCATTCCTCTTTACAGAACTGTTTCAGTTCAGCAATATTCTTGGGATGTCTGGTGTGAATCGCTTTCTTGAGGCCATGCCACAGCATCTCAATTTGGTTGTGGTCAGGACTCTGACTGTGCCACTTCAGAAGGCGTATTTTCTTCTGTTTAAGCCATTCTGTTGTTGATTTACTTCTATGCTTTGGGTCATTGTCCTGTTGCAAAACCCATCTTCTGTTGAGCTTCAGCTGGTAGACAGATGGCCTTAAGTTCTCCTGCAAAATGTCTTGATAAACTTGGGAATTCATTTTTCCTTCGATGATAGCAATCCGTATATGCCCTGACGCAGCAAAGCAGCCCCAAACTATGATGCCCCCACCACCATACTTCACAGCTGGGATGGGGTTTTGATGTTGGTGTGCTGTGCCTCTTTTTCGCCACACATAGTGTTGTGTGTTTCTTCCAAACAACTCAACTTTGGTTTCATCTGTCCACAGAATATTTTGCCAGTACTGCTGTGGAACATCCAGGTGCTCTTGTGCAAACTGTAAACGTGCAGCAATGTTTTGTTTGGACAGCAGTGGCTTCCTCTGTGGTATCCTCCCATGAAATCCATTCTTGTTTAGTGTTTTACGTATTGTAGATTCGCTAACAGGGATGTTAGCATTTGCTAGTGACTTTTGTAAGTCTGTAGCTGACACTCTAGGATGCTTCTTCACCTCATTGAGCAGTCTGCGCTGTGCTCTTGCAGTCATCTTTACAGGACGGCCACTTCTAGGGAGAGTAGCAGCAGTGCTGAACTTTCTCCATTTATAGACAATTTGTCTTACCGTGGAATGATGAACAGCAAGGCTTTTGGAGATACTTTTATAACCCTTTCCAGCTTTATGCAAGTCAACAATTCTTAATGGTGGGTCTTCTGAGAGCTCTTTTGTGCGAGGCATCATTCGCATCAGGCAATGCTTCTTGTGAAAAGCAAACCCAGAACTGGTGTGTGTTTTTTATAGGGCAGGGCAGCTGTAACCAACACATCCAATCTCATCTCATTGATTGGACTCCAGTTGGCTGACATCTCACTCCAATTAGCTCTTGGAGATGTCATTAGTCTAGGGGTTCACATACTTTTTCCACCTGCACTGTGAATGTGTACATGGTGTGTTAAATAAAAACATGGCAACATTTCATTCTTTGTGTGTTATTAGTTTAAGCAGACTGTGATTGTCTATTGTTGTGACTTAGATGATGATCAGATCATATTTTATGACCAATTTGTGCAGAAATCCATATCATTCCAAAGGGTTCACATACTTTTTCTTGCAACTGTATATATATATATATATATATATATATATATATATATATATATATATATATATATATATATATATATATACTGTATATATGTATATATATATTTTTTTTCTATTAAGCCCCTTATCTCCACCAATAACTTGTACAACATGATAATACCTTTGACTTGTAAACTTATATAGATGGTCTTCTTTAGAGAGTTTCTTCACACTACACAATTACACTGTAAATAAATTATATTTAAGACTTCCTCTGTAATTTAAATGGAAACTGTTGGACGTATGTCTAATGAGTCTCTAGTTGCTGTAGAATACCGTAGACTACAGTCTATTTACCTGATTTCTCAACAAAGTAAAAGAGGGCAATTTATTTTTAATTGAATTAAATTACTCACAAAGTGCAGGTAAGTTGCCTTCATTAATACTTAATTCCTTCATGTGGTGAGAAAAGTGAACCTTACAGTTCTCTCTTATCTAGGAAACTTCAGTTAACAAAATGTTGTGTCCCTGGTCACTTGCATTCTGATTGCTGTATAATCAATTTAAGACGTTATGGGCCAGATTACAACTGGCGAGCTAAATAATTTTTTTGCTTGAAGGCTAACTGTGCTCAAAGTAAAAAATTATTGCGTATTACAAGTTAAAAGTAAAATATTACAGTGCTAGCGAAAGGCTCATGCACGATAACTTCAGGACTTTGTATATTGTGACCGCACTAACTTCTCCCCATAGACTTCTATGGGGTGCTAACCCCAACCCCATGTAAGACCAACTGCACTAAACACAATCCGCTAGATTTAGAGTTCTGTGGACAAAGGGGTGCGTTAGCTACTCGTGCTTTTTTTCCCCCGCACCTTTTAAATACCGCTGGTATTTAGAGTTCACAGAAGGGCTGCGTTGGGCTCCAAAAATGGAGCGTAGAGCATATTTACCGCCACTGCAACTCTCAATACCAGCGGTGCTTACGGACGCTGCCAGCTTCAAAAACGTGCTCGTGCACGATTCCCCCATAGGAAACAATGGGGCAGTTTGGGCTGAAAAAAAACCTAACACCTGCAAAAAAGCAGCGTTCAGCTCCTAACGCAGCCCCATTGTTTCCTATGGGGAAACACTACCTAAGTCTGCACCTAACACCCTAACATGTACCCCGAGTCTAAACACCCCTAACCTTACACTTATTAAACCCTAATCTGCCGCCCCCGCTATCGTTGACCCCTGCATATTTTTTTTAACCCCTAATCTGCCGCTCCGTACACCGCCGCCACCTACGTTATCCCTATGTACCCCTAATCTGCTGCCCCTAACACCGCCGACCCCTATATTATATTTATTAACCCCTAATCTGCCACCCCCAACGTCGCCACCACCTACCTACACTTATTAACCCCTAATCTGCCGACGGACCTCACCGCTACTATAATAAAGTTATTAACCCCTAATCCGCCTCAATAACCCTATAATAAATAGTATTAACCCCTAATCTGCCCTCCCTAACACCGCTGACACCTAACTTCAAGTATTAACCCCATATCTGCCGACCGGACCTCACCGCTACTCTATTAAATTTATTAACCCCTAAAGCTAAGTCTAACCCTAACACTAACACCCACCTAAATTAAATATAATGAAATAAATTGACTCTTATTAAATAAATTAATCCTAATTAAAGCTAAATACTTACCTGTAAAATAAACCCTAATATAGCTACAATATAAATTATAATTATATTGTAGCTATTTTAGGATTAATATTTATTTAACAGGCAACTTTGTATTTATTTTAACCAGGTACAATAGCTATTAAATGGTTAAGAACTATTTAATAGCTACCTAGTTAAAATAATTACAAAATTACCTGTAAAATAAATCCTAACCTAAGTTACAATTAAACCTAACACTACACTATCAATAAATTAATTAAATAAAATACCTACAATTATCTACAATTAAACCTAACACTACACTATCAATAAATTAATTACATAAAATACCTACAATTATCTACAATTAAACCTAAGACTACACTATCAATAAATAAATTAATTAATTACATAAAATACCTACAAATAAATACAATTAAATAAACTAACTAAAGTACAAAAAATTAAAAAAGAACTAAGTTACAAAAAATTAAAAAATAATTTACAAACATTAGAAAAATATTACAACAATTTTAAGCTAATTACACCTACTCTAAGCCCCCTAATAAAATAACAAAGCCCCCCAAAATAAAAAAATGCCCTACCCTATTCTAAAATACAAATAGAAAAGCTCTTTTACCTTACCAGCCCTTAAAAGAGCCTTTTGCGGGGCATGCCCCAAAGAATTCAGCTCTTTTGCCTGTAAAAAAAAACCATGCAATACCCCCCCAACATTACAACCCACCACCCACATACCCCTAATCTAACCCAAACCCCCCTTAAATAAACTTAACACTAAGCCCCTGAAGATCTCCCTACCTTGTCTTCACCACGCCGGGCTGAAGTCTTCTATCAAGCGGCATCTTCAATCTTCTTTCTTCTGGATCATCTTCATCCCGCCGACGCGGAACATCCATCCTGGCCGACGACTTCCCGACGAATGACGGTTCCTTTAAGGGACGTCATCCAAGATTCTATCAGCCAATCGGAATTAAGGTAGGAAAATTCTGATTGGCTGATGAAATCAGCCAATCAGATTCAAGTTCAATCCGATTGGCTAATCCAATCAGCCAATCAGATTGAGCTTGCATTCTATTGGCTGATCGGAACAGCCAATAGAATGCGAGCTCAATCTGATTGGCTGATTGGATTAGCCAATCGGATTGAACTTGAATCTGATTGGATGATTTCATCAGCCAATCAGAATTTTTCTACCTTAATTCCGATTGGCTGATTAGAATCCTATCAGCCAATCGGAATTCGAGGGACGCCATCTTGGATGACGTCCCTTAAAGGAACCGTCATTCGTCTGGAAGTCGTCGGCCAGGATGGATGTTCCGCGTCGGCGGGATGAAGATGGATCCGGAAGAAAGAAGATTGAAGATGCCGCTTGATAGAAGACTTCAGGCCGATGATGGACCTCTTCAGCGCCAGCTTGGATCAAGACTTCAGCCCGATGATGGACCTCTTCAGCGCCCGCTTGGATCAAGACTTCAGCCCGATGATGGACCTCTTCAGCCCGATGATGGACCTCTTCAGCCCGATTATGGACTCCTTCAGCCCCCGCTTGGGCTTGGATGAAGACTTGGGAGGCTCCTCTGGATCAGTGATACCCAGCGTGGTGAAGACAAGGTAGGGAGATCTTCAGGGGCTTAATGTTAGTTTTATTTAAGGGGGGTTTGGGTTAGATTAGGGGTATGTGGGTGGTGGGTTGTAATGTTGGGGGTTGGTATTGTATGTTTTTTTTTACAGGCAAAAGAGTTGAATTCTTTGGGGCATGCCCCGCAAAAGGCCCTTTTAAGGGCTGGTAAGGTAAAAGAGCTTTTCTATTTGTATTTTAGAATAGGGTAGGGCATTTTTTATTTTGGGGGGCTTTGTTATTTTATTAGGGGGCTTATAGTAGGTGTAATTAGCTTAAAATTGTTGTAATCTTTTTCTAATGTTTGTAAATTATTTTTTTATTTTTTGTAACTTAGTTCTTTTTTTATTTTTTGTACTTTAGTTAGTTTATTTATTTGTATTTATTTGTAGGTATTTTATGTAATTAATTTATTGATAGTTTAGTGTTAGGTTTAATTGTAGATAATTGTAGGTATTTAATTTAATTAATTTATTGATAGTGTAGTGTTAGGTTTAATTGTAAATTAGGTTAGGATTTATTTTACAGGTAATTTTGTAATTATTTTAACTAGGTAGCTATTAAATAGTTCTTAACTATTTAATAGCTATTGTACCTGGTTAAAATAAATACAAAGTTGCCTGTAAAATAAATATTAATCCTAAAATAGCTATAATATAATTATAATTTATATTGTAGCTATATTAAGGTTTATTTTACAGGTAAGTATTTAGCTTTAATTAAGATTAATTTATTTAATAAGAGTTAATTTATTTCGTTAGATAAAAATTATATTTAATTTAGGGGGGTGTTAGTGTTAGGGTTAATAAATTTAATAGAGTAGCGGTGAGGTCCGGTCAGCAGATTAGGGGTTAATACTTGAAGTTAGGTGTCAGCAGTGTTAAGGAGGGCAGATTAGGGGTTAATACTATTTATTATAGGGTTATTGAGACTGGAGTGAGACGGATTAGGGGTTAATATTAGTAGCGGTGAGGTCCAGTCGGCAGATTAGGGGTTAATAATTGTAGGTAGGTGGCGGAGACGTTGGGGGGGCAGATTAGGGGTTAATAAATATAATATAGAGGTCTGCAATGTTAGGGGCAGCAGAATAGGGGTACATAGGGATAATGTAGGTTGCGGCAGTGTGCGGTCGGCAGATTAGGGGTTAAAAAATTTTATTAGAGTGGCGGAGATGTGGGAGGACCTCGGTTTAGGGGTACATAGGTAGTTTATGGGTGTTAGTGTACTTTAGAGCACAGTAGTTAAGAGCTTTATGAACCGGCGTTAGCCCAGAAAGCTCTTAACTCCTGGCTTTTTGCTGCGGCTGGAGTTTTGTCGTTAGATTTCTAACGCTCACTTCAGCCAAGACTCTAAATACTGGCGTTAAAAAGATCCCATTGAAAAGATAGGATACGCAAATTACGTAGGGGGATCTGCGGTAAGGAAAAGTCGCGGCTGGAAAGTGAATGTTAGACCTTTTCCTGACTGACTCTAAATACCAGCGGGCGGACAAAACCAGCGTTAGGAGCCCCTAACGCTGGTTTGGACGGCTAACGCAGAACTCTAAATCTAGCGGGAAGTGAGTTAGGAATACTTTCAATTTCTATGTTCTTCACATAGAAAAAAATTATCTTTATATATATATATATATATATATATATATATATACATACATACTGTATACCTATATATCTATGTGAATATATATATATATATATATATATATATATGCAGTAGCAGAGATGTGCACTCTCACTTCCGTAAGGTTGCCACCTGTCCCTTAAAATACCGAACACTTAGAAAATACACATGCTGCAGGGCGTGCAGGAAGGAATATGAATACTAGTGCTGTCCAGAAACACAATACATGTTCCTCCCTGCACACTCCGCAGCATCTGTAACTCATAAGTGTCCAGGAAAACATGGCTGAGGTGGCAACCCTACACTTCTGTATCATCTGCCAGGGTGCTAGTGAATAATGATAATAGCAATGAAGGATTTGCTGATTAGCAATTTGTGTTTTCCAGGTCTGGTGCCAGCTGTCAATATAACTCACGTGCTGCTGCCTAAACTACGGAACCACATGTGAATGTAAGCTGATCCTGCGCGCCAGTAGTGAGGATCAGCTTAGTAGCATAGTTAGTGGCGTGGCTCCGTAGTTTAGGCAACAGCACGGGAGTTATATTGACAGCTGGCACCAGACCTGGACCCTTACAGTGGTGCGTGAGGATTAGTTAGAAGCATCTCTCTGCATCGACTGTGTCCACCGTGAACAGGGTTTGCCGGGGATGATGTGGGCGTGTCGGGGATGGGGACGGGTGTGCCAGGGGCGGGGCCACATGCGGCAGTGTGTACAGGAGAGATGGCTCAAAAGAGGAGGGGGGAGAGATAGCTCAAAAGAAGAGGGGGAAGGGGGGAGAGATAGCTCAAAAGAAGAGGGGGAAGGGGGGAGAGATAGCTCAAAAGAAGAGGGGGAAGGGGGGAGAGAGAGCTCAAAAGAGGAGGGGGAAGGGGGGAGAGATAGCTCAAAAGAGGAGGGGGAAGGGGGGAGAGATAGCTCAAAAGAGGAGGGGGAAGGGGGGAGAGATAGCTCAAAAGAGGAGGGGGAAGGGGGGAGAGATAGCTCAAAAGAGGAGGGGGAAGGGGGGAGAGATAGCTCAAAAGAGGAGGGGGAAGGGGGGAGAGATAGCTCAAAAGAGGAGGGGGGAAGGGGGGAGAGAGAGCTCAAAAGAGGAGGATGGAAGGGGGGGAGAGAGAGCTCAAAAGAGGAGGGAGGAAGGGGGGAGAGAGAGCTCAAAAGAGGAGTGGGGAAGGGGGGAGAGAGAGCTCAAAAGAGGAGGGGGGGGAGAGAGAGCAAGGGGTGGAACCACTGTGCTGCAAAAAATGGCCCGTGTACACAGGCTTTAGGACTAGTATATATATAATAGCAATGAAAGAAACTTGCACTCGCTGGTACTTTTCAACAATCTTTACTGTGACAATGTGGCAATGTAACATTTCGAGGATAATAGGAAAGGTGATATATTATCCACGAAATGTTACATTGCCACATTGTTTGGGATAATAGAAAGGCAACAGTAACTCAAATAACCACTCGTTACAACCAAGGTATACAGAATACCATCTCTGAATGCACAACACATTAAACCTTGAAGCAAATGGGCTACAGCAGCAGAAGACCACACGGGGTGCCACTCCTGTCAGCTAAGTACTGGAAACTGGGTCTAAAATCAAAATTGGAAAATAGAGAGAGGGACTAAATAAATTTCTTTAATTAACAAACGACAAGATTTGCGCTAAATAAAGCAAACAAATGAGCATTATCACATAGTGCTGCCATTATGAGTTACTGAATAATCTTCTCGGGTTGTGCGGTAGGGTATGTTAAGCTCCATATACATAACACACACCCCCCCAACTTTAAATTAAAAGTTACAACATAACTACCTTAAAATAAATAAAAACTTACCTGTGAAATAAAAAAATTAAAAAAAACTATAAATTAACTTAACTACTGTAATAAAATAAATTTAAACTACAAATTTAAAATCCTAAATGACATGATTAAATAAACCGAACATTCCGAAAAAATAAAAAAAATCTAACATTAGAAAAAATAATCTAAAATTACGAAAAATTAAAAGGGCAATCAGCTCTTTTACAATCAGCTCTTTTACTGCCCGAAGCCCTAATCTAAAAAATAAACCCACCCAAAAAAAAATAGACACTAACCCCAGGAAATCTACGGACATCCATCTTCATCCAGGCAGCGAGAAGTCTTTATCCAGGCGGTAACATCTACATCCATCTCAGGGGGCATCTTCTATCTTCATGCTAGTGGCGTGGAGCTGTTAAGGTGAGGAGCTTTGGAGGCATGGAGCATCGTCGCCAACAGTAAAGACATCTTGGATGGAGTATCCTCTTCATACGATCACCGCCATACACTGAGCTTAAATGCAAGGTACCTGTTCAAAAATGGGGTACTTTGCATTCCTATTGGCTGACATTTTCAAATCAGCCAAAATGATGAGAGCTGATTTGAACAGCCAATAGAATTCCAGTAGCTCTCATCCTATTGGCTGATTTGAAAATGTCAGCCAATAGGATTGTAAGGTACCCCATTTTAAATGGATACCTTGCATTCAAGCTTCAGTGTATGGCGGTGATCGTACGAAGAGGATCCTCCACACTGGCAACGATGCTCCATGCCTCCACAGCTCCGTGCCACCTGGATGCAGATAGAAGATGCCCCCGCGATGGATGTAGATGTCGCCGCCTGGATGAAGATGGATGTCCGGACTTCAGGAACTGTGAGATTTCCTGGGGTTAGTGTTAGTTTTTTCTATTTTGGGTGTTTTTTTTTAGATTAGGGCTTTGGGCAGTAAAAGAGCTGTGTTCTGTCTATTATATGGTTATTATGTTGATGACATCTGGTGGTTTCATATTGTAATTACAGCTTAGTTCCTCTCAAGAATGAATCAGGAAGTGTCCTTCAATTTGTTAATAAAGTTCTCAATTGTCAATGAAAAGTTTTTACTTTCAGTTTCACAGCAGCCATCTTAGCTTCAAGAAGCATGGAAATCAGCTCTTCATATTTGCCTCTAAATATACATATGCCTGTAAGTTATTTATTGTTTTCTAAGAGTTCATTGTACATTTGAATTGCATTGCTATTTGCTGTAAGGTTTAAATGTAAGCTCTCTGTGTTAGAAAAATGTATTATTGTATGTATTGCAAGCACCACGTGTAAGTACATATTGTAATTTCAACTTTTCTTATTGTATTGCAGTTTTACAAAATAAGTATTCAGAAGTCAAATCAGTTTGGAACAAACACAAGGCTATTTCTATCTGGTTTGTTAACTAGCTGTCTAGCTATCATTTGTGAGGACAGTACAGTAAAAAGGCATGCTATATCAAGGGAAGATACAGGAGCTGAATTGTAAGTGAGAAGCAATAACAAGCAAGATACAGTACAAAGGCTGCATTTTAAAGTAAAAAGCAGTAAATAACAAGCAAACATACAAGACCTGCAATTTAAAGTAAGCAGTAAAAATAATTTGCACAAGAACTGCATTTAAAATATTGCGCTACTTTTACCTGATCACTATAAACCAAGATAAGAGAGTTGATATGACGCAGCAAACCTTAGAGACCAGATCCTATGCCTCTGGCTCTAAATATTCAATGCGCTCCTGCAGATCATCAGCCAGTTCTGTAGGACTAAGAGCCTGTGCTAAAGCACAGGCAGCCCAGGCACAAATTTCATATGCTGAAAATGAAGCAGACATGATAAAGCAGAAAACAGCACTAGAAGCAGAGGCAGCTAGGCACAAAGCAGATATGGAAGCAGAGGCAGCTAGGCGCAAAGCAGATATGGAAGCTGAAACAGCGCAACGCAAGGCAGTGTTAGAAGCTAATATGCATGTGCTAAAGATTCAAAGGGCAGCAGTTGCAGCATCTGCAGAAGCAGCAGTCTATGAAGCAGCAGCTGAACTAGAAGAGGAACCACTTCAAGATTTTTCAGCAATAACTACCCATCCATGGACAGCGCTGCGGAATATGTTGGCGCTTAATAAATAAAGTATAATAATAATAATAATAATAATAATAATGATTCAGTACAAAGGACTCGTGAGTATGTACAGAACCATGCTCTGAACCAAGATAAAACAGAGCATGCTCTTATCCAACCTATGTCCAGCATAATACCACAATTTCCTGACTCAGCATATTTACAGTCCACTCCAAGTATTCCTGACTTGCAACCTCTTTCCCAGACTGACACTGCAAATGTCTCAACACCAAGGGTGCGCTTTCAAGAAAGCAGAGGCTACGCTGATCCACAACATCCATCACATTATATGGACTCTCACATATCCCCTCTCAGAAATAGCACATTAGGAACTTCAGAGACTACTGACCTAGCAAATCACCTGATTCGTCGAGAGTTAGTGAGTACAGGGCTACTAACATTTGATGATCGACCAGAGAACTACTGGGCATGGAAGACATCATTTCAAAGTGTCACCAGAGATCTTAATCTTACAGCCAGAGAAGAGCTAGATCTTTTGAATAAGTGGCTTGGACCAGAGTCATCTCAACAGGCTAAGAGAATCAGGTCAGTGCATGTTCATAACCCAATTGATGGAGTTAAAATGGTATGGCAGAGACTAGAAGAATGTTATGGTAACCCTGAAGCTACTGAGAATACACTGTTAAAGAAGCTAGAAAAGTTCCCCAAAATCTCAAATAAAGACAACATAAAGTTAAGAGAACTTGGTGACATGTTGTTGGAGGTTAATGCAGCTAAGACAGGACGCTTTTTGCCAGGACTGGCATACCTAGACACAGCTTGTGACATCAAATCAATTATTGAAAAACTGCCATATAGCCTGCAAGAAAAGTGGAATTTTCATGGTTCCACGTACAAAGAAGACTATCGGGTCTCCTTTCCACCATTCAGTTTCTTCACCAGATTTATTGTCAACCAAGCAAAGACCAGAAATGATCCAAGCTTCATATTCTCAATGTGCAGCAACCAAGTTCCAGTAAATAAATAGAAGACAGGAACAAGGTACAGTAACAGACCAACAGTGTCAGTAAGAAAGACAGAAGTGTCAGCTACTAATGCAACTCCACAAGGGAACAGCCCTGCAAGTAAATCCATGGAATCAGACAGTCCATGTCCGATTCATAATAAACCACACCCACTGTCAAAGTGTCGTGAGTTCAGAAGCAAGCACATTGATGAACGTAAAGCTTACCTGAAGGGGAATTCTATCTGCTTTAGATGTTGTGCATCCACCAGACACATTGCCAAAGACTGCAAAAATAACATAAGATGCAGAGAATGCAACAGTGACCAACATACTTCAGCTTTGCATCCATGTCCAGCTCCCTGGGTAGTAGAGATTCCTTTACCTAAGAGAGAGCAAGGCGGGGAGCAAGAGGAAGCTACCCCACCCACTGTCATATCCAAGTGTACAGAGGTATGCGGGAAAGGGACAAGGCCCAGATCATGTTCCAAGGTTTGTTAAGTGTATATCCCTCTAATAAACCTGACTGTTCTGTAAAGTTGTATGCAGTGTTAGATTATCAAAGTAACTTTTCTTTAGCCAAATCAGAGTTTTTTGATGTGTCTAACATTAGTGGTGAAACGTTTTCCTACACTATAAGAACATGGTCAGGCATTACAGAGAAAACGGGGCGTAGGGTATCCAACTTCACTGTTCAGTCTATTGATGGGAAAACACACATAAAACTCCCCACACTCATTGAATGTGACATGATACCTGATGACAGGTCAGAAATTCCTACACCTGAGATTACACAGCATTTCCCTCATCTGAAATCCTTAACAGACAAGATGCCAGCACAATGGGCCTCACTACAGTCCTTATGCACAACATTTAGATTTAGGTTGGGTCATAGTTGGGGAAGTATGCTTAGGAGGAGCTCATAGACTAGCAGATGTGAACTCTTTCAAGACAATTGTGCTGCCTAGTGGACGCACTTCTCTGTTCAGCCCATGCACTAGCTATATAGAGGTAAAAGAGACTTTTAATGCTTGTAAACAACAGCCATACACCCCCTCATTGTGTTATTTAGGAACTGCAACTCACAATGTGGACAGTTTAGATGATAATGTGTTTGTTACTACTCCAAACGATGACAAACCTGCTATGTCTATTCAAGATGGTATGTTCCTTGATGTAGTCGAAAAAGAGATGTTTATTGATGAAGCAAATTACTGGTTAGCACCCCTACCATTTCGCTCACCTCATCTCAGACTACCAAACAACATAGAGCAAGCTCAGAAAAGACTCCTTGCTCTACAGTGCTCCTTTGTGAAAAAAACTGAAATGAAGGAACATTTTGTTAACTTTATGCAAAAAATCTTTGACCATGACCAAGCAGAACTTGCCCCAAAATTGGAACCAGGTGAGGAGTGTTGGTACCTACCAATCTTTGGTGTCTATCACCCTCAGAAGCCAGGACAGATCAGAGTAGTTTTTGACTTAAGTGCTCAGTTTGAAGGCATCTCACTGAATGACACACTCCTCAGTGGACCTGATTTAAATAATAAACACTACTAGGTGTCCTTTTACGTTTCCGCAAGGAGCAAGTTGCAGTTACCACTGATGTACAACAAATATTTTACTGTTTCATGGTTAGAAAAGATCACCGTAACTATTTGAGATTTCTTTGGTTTTGTGACAATGACCTTAACAAAGAAATTACAGCGTTCCGGATGAAGGTACATGTCTTTGGAAACAGCCCTTCTCCAGCCATAGCCATTTATGGTCTAATACAAATAGCAAAGCAAGGAAAAAGTGAGTATGGCGAAGATGTAGAACAGTTTATATTGAGGAATTTCTATGTAGATGATGGACTTGCATCTGTGCCTACTGAAGCTGAAGCAGTCAGTCTCCTGCAGAGGGCTAAGGACATGCTCGCAGGATCGAATCTCATGCTACACAAAGTGGCATCCAAAAGACCAGTCCAGTAATGGAAGCATTTCCCGCAGATGACAGAGCTAAAGATCTAAAGGACCTTGTTTTAGGTGTCGATCCTTTACCCCTCCAAAGGAACTTAGGAGTAAGTTGGAACTTACAGACCGACAGTTTCACCTTTCAAGTGTCTAAAGAGGTAAAACCTTTTCACATGGAGAGGTATCCTGGCTACAGTAAACAGTCTTTATGACCCACTTGGGTTTGCATCTCCAATCACTATGCAAAGTAAATCTTTAGTCAGAGAACTCTCAACAGACCAATGTGACTGGGATTCCCCACTCTTACCAGATAGAGAAGCTCAATGGAGAGCATGGACAGAAGACTTCAGAAGATCCATTTTGAAAATCTCAGTATTCCCAGACCTTATGTGCTGGTATCACTATTGTACACAGTGAGAAAAGAGGTATGTGTTTTTTCTGATGCTTCTACTGTAGCAATTGCAGCTGTGGCATATCTCAGAGTAATAGACAGCAATGGTCAATGTCATGTAGGCTTTATTATGGGCAAATCTAAACTAGCTCCAAGACCAGCCCATACAGTGCCACGTCTAGAATTATGTGCAGCTGTTTTGTCAGTTGAGCTAGCTGAACTTATTACCGAAGAAATGGACATTGAACTTTATGCAGTTAAATATTACACTGATAGCAAAATTGTGTTAGGTTATATTCACAATACTTGTAGGAGATTTCATGTATGTCTCAAACAGAATAATTCGTATTAGAAGATCTACTAATCCAGATCAGTGGCTGTAATGATTTATGCAATGTTTATGACAATGTTAAGGTATATGTTTACTGTCAAAATATAGGCTTTAAACTTAGTTTTGTAGCTGGAGATAGTATTCAGAATAATACCACTAATTATCTGAGAACCTACTTCCAGCAATTTATTCAAGTCAGAAAGTATCCTCAAGGTTATGTTTCAAGAGGAAAGTAAATGTTATTACAGGAAATAGTACCGGTTCCTAGCTCAGCTGGTGACACTTAAGCTATCAGCAAAAGCTGTTTAGGATGAGCTGCATAAACTTGTTCAATGCGTGAGTTCATATGTTTATGACAGAATATATCAGACTATAGACAGTTATGATCACAGTGTATGCAAGTTATCTGAGCGGTCCCAGTGAGGTTATGCAGATAAAACAAGCAATCAGAGTTCATCTAAATGTTAGGATATACTTGCGGTTTGTCAGAATCACCAGGCAGCGAAGAGGTGAGCGTCTCTGATGTGTTGCATGCCGGAACTACATCAGGCGCATTGATACCGGATGTAAGAAGAGTTCCGTAACCGGAGAGTGGAAAACAGTCTTAAATAACGATGTCTGTTATGAATTACTGCTAAACGAAATCCAGAGAGCTAGGTTAGCAGTATACTTGCATAGATTGCTGTAGGTAGTGGAAAAAGATGCAAAACGCTAAAAGCACTTTGGATACACAAACGAAGTAGTGACTTGACTTTAGCTGCAGGTTTCAGGAAAAACTTCCAAGAGGCTTCAGCACAAAATAATCAAGCAAAGGTATGCTGAAGGAAGTGAGGTTTTATAGCTAGGTAGGAAGGAAGTGGAATCTCTTAAAGAGATATCACATATCCCCCCCTTCAAGGCATTCTCCCCGAGGATGGGGATGTAGGCTTCACAGGATCATGCTGATGAAAATCCTGTAGCAGGAGTGGTGCATGGACATGAGACTTGGGGACCCATGAACCATCCTCTGGTCCATATCCCTTCCATCGCAGTAGGTACTCCAAGTGTCCATGCATAATACGAGAATCTAAGATAGACTCGAGTTCATATTCCTCATGGTTTTCCAACTGGACAGGTGGAGGTGGTACCCTCAACCGACTACCGAAGGTATTAGCAATGAAAGGTTTGAGAAGTGATATATGAAAAGTGGGATGGATTCCATACCTTTTTGGTAAATCTAACACTACAGACGTTGGATTTAGGATGCGTTTGATGGGGAATGGTCCGATGAATTGGTTTCCCAATTTTCTGGAAGGTAGTGCGAGCTTCAGATACTTTGTCGAGAGCCAGACTTGATCATCTAGTTTGTAGTTTGGGCATGGCCTGTGTCTCAAATCGTAGTAATATTTCTGGTTGACTTTTGCAGAATGCAGATGTTCCTTCAGGAGCTGTAAAGCTTCTTTTAGATTAGTAAGATATGAAGTTGCTGTTGGAGTTGCAGATCTAGTTTGAGTGAGATGAATGGATTGAGGGTGATAACCGTAAATTGCATAAAAAGGTGTTAGTTTAGTAGATGTCGAAACAGAATTATTCTAAGAGTATTCTGCTTAGGGTAGTAGTGTGAACTAGTCATCTTGTAAATGGGTTACATAACAACGTAAATATTGTTCTAAAATTCCATTTACTCTTTCAGTTAAGCCATTCGCTTGAGGATGGTATGATGATGTTAATCTGGATTGGATATGAAGCATTGTACAAAGTGCTTTCCAGAAATGGGAAGTGAACTGAGTCCCTTGGTCAGTAATGATGGAATGTGGGAGTCCATGAAGACGTACTACATTATGGAGAAATGCATCTGCGGTTTCTTTTGCCGTTGGTAGAGATTTTAGTGGGATAAAATGAGCCAAATTTGTCAGATAATCTATGACTACCATTATGGTGTTATGGTTCTGTGAAGGATGTAATTCAACTATAAAATCCATGGAAGTCATGGTCCACGGAACTTATGGTATTGGTAACGGGGTAAGGAACCTGATGGGTTTTTTCCTCTCCGTCTTATTTCTTGCACAAACATCACAAGAATTTATATAATCCTGTATTGATTGGGCCACTTTCGGCCATAAATAATCCCTTTGAATTAATTCTGTGGTTTGTTTATACCTTGATGTCCGGATAATGGTGCATCATGGCACTGAGTGAGGATAAAATTTCTTAGTTGTGATGGAATATACAATTTGGTAAAATATGTGTACAGACCTGTGCTTTCTTTTATAAGATGTTCCAGGTTAGGTATGTCGTCTGTTTGAAGTACTTTTAGCTAGTCTTGTTCAAAAGATGTTAGACTCCCTATTATTTTATGTGGAGGAATTAGGCTCATATTATTTTCTGGTTTAGAATCTTGTTCATGTAAATGTGACAACGAATCTGCCTTGGTATTTAATTTACCGGGTCTGTAGGTAATCAGAAAATTTAATCTATCTAGAAACAGTGCCGAACGTACTTGACGGGATGAAAGTGTTTTACTTTGCCGTAGATATTGAAGGTTTTTGTGGTCAGTGTAAATTAAAAAAGGTGTATTTGTTCCTTCTAAGATATGTCTCCAGATTTCCAAAGCTGATTTAAAGGGACAGTCAAGTCCAAAAAAAACTTTCATGATTTAAATAGGGCATGCAATTTTAAACAACTTCCCAATTTACTTTTATCACAAATTTTGCTTTGTTCTCTTGGTATTCTTAGTTGAAAGCTAAACCTAGGAGGTTCATATGCTAATTTCTTAGATCTTGAAGACTGCCTCTAATATGAATACATTTTGACCACTAGAGGGCATTAGTTCACATGTTTCATATAGATAACATTGAGCTCATGCACGTAAAGTGACCTAGGACTGAGCACTGATTGGCTAAACTGCATGTCTGTCAAAAGAACTGAAATAAGGGGGCAGTCAGCAGAGGCTTAGATACAAGATAATTACAGAGGTAAAACATGTATTATTATAACTGTGTTGGATATGCAAAACTGGGGAACGGGTAATAAAGGGATTATCTTTCTTTTTAAATAACAAAAATTCTGGTGTTAACTGTCCCTATAAATGGCTAGTAACTCCTTATCCCCTATTGAGTAATTAACTTCTGCGGGTTGTAAAGTTCTTGAATAGTACGCTACAGGGTGTTGTGCTTTTTTGTGGTCTTTCTTCTGAGAAATAACAGCCCGAATTCCAGAATCAAAGGCATCTGTCTCTAGAATGAATTGACATGTGTGATCAGGAAGACTGAGTATGGGTGCAGTTATGAATTTTTTCTTGAGAGAGTTGAATGCGTGCTCAGCTTCGGTTGACCAAAAGAACTTAGTATGTTTTTTAGTTAAGTTAGTCAATGGTTTGACAAGAGTTGAGAAATTATAAATAAACTTTCGATAGAAATTAGAAAAACCCAAAAAGCGCTGTACAGCTCTCATGGTGTTGAGTCTTGGCCAATCTCTAATTGCAGAGACTTTTTCTGGATCCATTTGGATCTTATCTGGTGTAATTATATAACCCAGAAATTTTATCTGCGTGACATTGAAAAAAAATTTCTCCAATTTGGCGAAAAATCTATGTTCGCGGAGTCGGGTTAATACCCACCTAACATGTTTTACATGGTCAGACGTTGTCTTTGAATATATCAGTATATCATCAAGGTAGATTATAACACAAACGTCAATAAGGTCCTTGAATATCTCGTTTATGAAATATTGAAATGTTGCCGGGGCATTACATAGCCCAAAAGGCATGACCTTATATTCGAATAGACCATAGTGAGTTCTGAATGCGGTCTTCCACTCATCCCCTTTCTTGATTCGAATCAGGTTGTAAGTGCCCTTTAAA
Organism: Bombina bombina; assembly: GCF_027579735.1. Taxonomy (NCBI): domain Eukaryota; kingdom Metazoa; phylum Chordata; class Amphibia; order Anura; family Bombinatoridae; genus Bombina; species Bombina bombina. Next base: position 1,123,268,134 of record NC_069502.1, on the reverse strand, counting down.
TCTAGTTTAGAGAAGATGGTAGCCCCAGTGAGGCGTTCTAGGAGTTCAGGGATGAGTGGGAATCGATTTTTTACGGTTACCGCATTCAGAGCTCTGTAATCAATAATGGGCCTTAATGATTGGTCTTTGTTTTTTTTAAAAAATATACCCGCAGCTGCGGGTGAAACAGAGGGTACAATAAAACCCTTCCTAAGATTTTCATCTAGATATTCCCTTAGATGAGATAATTCATTTTGAGAAAGTGGAAATATTTTTTCATACTGTATGGAACTATGGAACCGGGAATAAGATCTATAGGGCAATCGTATAACCTATGCGGTGGAAGCGTTTCAGCTTCCTTAATATTAGATGCATCGCTTAGGTCCTGATAATTGTTGGGGATCATAGTGTATAAGGTTCCTATAGTTTGATGTGGATAACAGGTTGCTTGGCAATAGTGAGAGTTAAATAAGAGTTTAGCATGTTCCCAGTTAATGCTTAACCAACCAGGGATAACCTAAAATGACTGTGTGCAAGGCTGAGGGTATTAGTTCAAAACTTTGGTATTCTGTGTGACTATCTGTAGAACTTATAAGTAGAGGGATGGTGTGCTGTGTTATAGGTCCATTGTGGATCAAAGACCCATCTAAACCTTTAATAAAAAGAGGTTTCTGCTTGTTAACGTAAGGAATTTTATTTTTGTATACATAAGTGGCATCAATGAAGCAGCCAAATGCCCCAGAATCTACAATGGCCTCAGTCCTGACTTGTTGATGATCCCACTGTAAAGACAAAGGTACTGTGAGTGCATTGTTGTCTTTAAATACTGTAGTATTACATATATAAAGTGGCTTACCCTTTTTTGATCTTTGTAGTATTGGACAGGTTGCTACTGGGTGATCTTTACTAGCACAATAAAGACAGAGGTTGGAAATGCATCTCCTGGCTTTTTTCTCTGATGTAAGTGGAGCCTTTATAACACCTATCTCCATAGGTGTGGGCTGTTGGTATGCCCTTTCTGCATAAGAGGGTATGGGTCTCCATTGTGTGGAATCAGTAGCCAGTTTCTCAGAGCGGCGTTCTCTTAACCTGCCATCCAGTGTGGTAGATACTTTAATGAGTCCATTTAAGGTGTCGGGCATTTCCAGCCTAGATATCTCATCCTTTAAGGTTTCGCTGAGTCCTAATCTGAATTGATTTCTCAATGTGATATCATTCCAGAGTGTGTCAGTCGCCCACATCAAACTCTGTAATGAATTCTTCCACAGGGCGTTTTCCCTGTTTTAATGCTCTTAACTTAGTTTCAGCATTAATTTGGGTGTTACTATCCTCATAGAGAGCTGCCATTGAGGAAAAAAACTGATCAAGAGAATTCAATATATCGTTATTAGTCTCAAAGAAACGGTTAGCCCAAGTCCTAGGTTCTCTTGTTAGATAAGATATGGTTGTACAAACTTTTACTTTCTCTGAATGATAGGTTTTAGGTTTCATAGAGAACATAAGGTGACAAGCATTTTTAAAGTCCCTGAACTCTGCTCTCTTACCTGAGAACAGAGCTGGGGGATTTATCTGTGGTTCAGGTGGGTCTGATGTTTTGGGTGCCACTATCTCTTTAATAACATTCTTCAATGCTGTGTTTTCTGCCTGAAGATCTGTGAGGCCTCTTGCCGGCTAATCAATTTTCACGTTCAAAGTATTAAATTCTGTCTTAATCTCTTCAGGGTTCATTATCACTTTTAATTGTTTCCGGCTTGATTATTATGTAATGATTTATGTAATGTTTATGACAATGTTAAGGTATATGTTTACTGTCAAAATATAGGCTTTAAACTTAGTTTTGTAACTGGAGATATTATTCAGAATAATACCACTAATTATCTGAGAACCTACTTCCAGCAATTTATTCAAGTCAGAAAGTATCCTCAAGGTTATGTTTCAAGAGGAAAGTAAATGTTATTACAGGAAATAGTACCGGTTCCTAGCTCAGCTGGTAACACTTAAGCTATCAGTAAAAGCTGTTTAGGATGAGCTGCATAAACTTGTTCAATGCGTGAGTTCATAAGTTTATGACAGAATATATCAGACTATAGACGGTTATGATCACAGTGTATGCAAGTTATCGTAGCGGTCCCAGTGAGGTTATGCAGATAAAACAAACAATCAGTGTTCATCTAAATGTTAGGATATACTTGCGGTTTTTCAGAATCACAGGCAGCGAAGAGGTGAGCGTCTCTCTGATGTGTTGCGTGCCAGAACTATATCAGGCGTATTGATACCGGATGTAAGAAGAGTTCCGTAACCGGAGAGTGGAAAACAGTCTGAAATAACAATGTCTGTTATGAATTACTGCTAAACAAAATCCAGAGAGCAAGGTTAGCAGTATACTTGCATAGATTGCTGTAGGTAGTGAAAAAAGATGCAAAACGCTAAAAGCACTTTGGATACACAAACAAAGTAGTGACTTGACTTTAGCTGCAGGTTTCCGGAAAAACTTCCAAGAGGCTTCAGCACAAAATAATCAAGCAAAGGTGTGCTGAAGGAAGTGAGGTTTTATAGCCAGGTAGGAAGGAAGTGGAATCTCTTAAAGGGATATCACAGTGGCATTATATTAACACCAGTCAGAATCCAGCAGATCATGGTACAAGACCAATTCAGGCAGCTCACCTAAAACATACCAACTGGTTCTCAGGCCCAGATTTCTTACATCAGGCAGATACAAGTGATCAATCTGAAGCTAAATTATTTGACCTCATTGAACCCGATTCTGACAGTGAGATCAGACCTGAAGTAACAACTTTAATAACTGAAGTGTATGAACGCCAGTTAAACTCACATAGATTTCTCAGATTCTCAAAGTGGAAGTCCCTTGTGAGAGGTATAGCAACACTTACTCACATTGCCAAGTCATTTTCTAGCAGCACTCAAAAGGAGTCATGTACAGGCTGGCATTGCTGCAAAGGCCTCTGGGCCTGTCTAGATTTGTTAATGAACTAGACAATGATTTATTTTTTCTATATTTTGTGCATAGTGGAGGATTTTAAACTCGCCTTTTATCTCCCCCTAATTTAAAATGTTGTTGTATTCTACCTGGAATCAACTTCACCCAGCAGTGATTCTAACCTTCTCCCAGCTGATGAGTGACAATAACCACGAAACAGTCTGTCCTGGGATGGTTATGAATTACTGCACTAACCCTAGCTAAGTTTATAAGCTGTGTGAACAGCGATACTTTGGCGTAAAGGGAACATGCTGAAAAGCAGACTGAAGTAAAAAGGTGTGTCATTGTGTACTTAATTTGCATATCTTACCCAGAATCCTTTGCTGCATTGGAAACAATGTAATTCAGAGGTTTTCTGTGAGAAAACAAGCCTCTGGGCCTGTCTAGATTTGTTAATGAATTACACAATGAGTTATATATATATATATAACTCATATATATTATATATATATTTATACAGCCACCAATCAGCAGCTGGCTCCCAGTAGTCCATTGCTTTTTCCTACCTAGGAATGCTTTTCAACAAGAATACCAAGCAAAGAAAGCTAGTTTGATAATAGAAGTACATTAGAAACCTGACACGCGAAAAAGCCAACCTTAGAATATAATGGCCGCTTTAACTTATTCCCTAATAGACTTCAATGGAGTAGGAAAAGTGGGAAAAAAACACCCTACTCATGCACAAACCCAATTGCATATTCTCAAGTGCACTAACTTGACATAAAAATATTCATATTTCACATTCCAATGTTCTTCACATAGCAGAATATGTTCGATATATTCATAAATACATATTTCTACATATATCTGATGGTATTTTGGTACAATATATAGCTATAACTATATATCTATATGACTATATATATATATATATATATATATATATATATATATATGAATATCTATTTAAAAATACTTAGAACATATTTCTCTTTGTGAAGAACATTGGAATGTTAAATATTTACAGTAAATACAAAGTTAAACATATTTAAAAAATATTGCATAAATATTTCACAAGATTGCTTCTCCAATGCACTTCTATATATGTCTATATGTGTCTACATATGTATTTATGTGTTTACATGTGTATATATGCCTGTAAATACATAATATATACATATATAAATACATCTGTACACACATATATATTTGTGCCACTTTTTTAACTTGTGTAACAGATAAGAGCTCTGAAGTCGCGCTCTTCCAACGCTCATTAAATTTAATTGTGCTCAAGCAATTGCTTTTATTCTGTAATATGTGCTCTACTTCCGACATGTACAAACAGATGCGATAAACCCGATATCGCTTGTACGCAACATTTAGGATGCCACGCGTAATCTAACTCAGAGGTAGCTTTAGAGTTAGGGAGGCCATAGACAAAGTTCAAATACAAGTTTTTTGTTATGTTTAATTTGAATTACTCATTAAAAATGTTCCAGTTCTGTATACTTGGTTGTGTACAAGGCTTTTTCCACTTTAAATTAAAAAAAATATTTAAAGGGACACGAATCACACATTTTTTCTATCATGATTTAGACAGAGCATACAATGTTCTAATTTACTTATGTTATCAAATTTGCTTCATTATCTTCCTAGATTTTGTTAAAAGAGCATGAAAGCACTGCTGGAAGCTAACTGAACACATTAGTTGAGCTAATGGCAAGAGACATATTTGTGCATCCCCCAATCAGCAGCTAACTCCCAGTAGTGCACTACCTAGGTATTCTTTTCAACAAAGTAAATTAGAAAACAGAAGTAAAAATGAAAGCTACTTAAAACTGCATGCTCAATCTCAATCATGAAACTTTAATTTTGACTTTACTGTCCCTTTAAATAATTAACGGCTAGATTACGAGTTTTGCGTTATGAGTAAAAAAGCAGCGTTAAGGCTCATAACTAGTGATGTCGCGAATAGTTTGCCGGCGAACATAGCATGTTCGCGTTCGCCGTGGCGGGCAAACATATGCGATGTTCAATCCGCCCCCTATTCGTCATCATTGAGTAAACTTTGACCCTGTATCTCACAGTCTGCAGACACATTCCAGCCAATCAGCAGCAGACCCTCCCTCCCAGACCCTCCCAGCTCCTGGACAGCAGCCATTTTAGATTCATTCGGAAGCTGCATTGTTAGTGAGAGGAGGGACAGTGTAGCTGCTGGTGATTTAATAGGGAAATTGATAGCTAGGCTAGTGTATTCAGTGTCCACTACATGCTTGAAGGACTCATCTGATCTCTGCTGTAAGGACAGCACCCCAAAAAGCCCTTTTAGGGCTAGAACATCATTTTTTTCCCTGTGTAATCTAATTGCAGTTGCCTGCCTGCCAAGCCACTTGCCCAGTGCCACCACTCATATCTGGTGTAACAGTAGTGCAAATTTAAAAAAAAAAGAACGTTTTTGACTGTGAAACATCAGTCTGCTAGTGTAATCTAATTGCAGTTGCCTGCCTGCCAGCCTGTGTGCCAGGCCCACTTGCCCAGTGCCACCACTCATATCTGGTGTAACAGTAGTGTAAATTTAAAAAAAAAAAACTTTTTTAACTGTGAAACATCAGTCTGCTAGTGTAATCTAATTGCAGTTGCCTGCCTGCCAACGTGTGTGCCAGGCCCACTTGCCCAGTGCCACACCACTCATATCTGGTGTAACATTAGTGTAAATTTAAAAAAAAAAACTTTTTTGACTGTGAAACATCAGTCTGCTTGTGTAATCTAATTGCAGTTGCCTGCCAGCGTGTGTACCAGGCCCACTTGCCCAGTGCCACCACTCATATCTGGTGTAACAGTAGTGTAAATTTAAAAAAAAAAACTTTTTTGACTGTGAAACATCAGTCTGCTTGTGTAATCTAATTGCAGTTGCCTGCCTGCCAGCCTGTGTGCCAGGCCCACTTGCCCAGTGCCACCACTCATATCTGGTGTAACAGTAGTGTAAATTTAAAAAAAAAATTTTTTGACTGTGAAACATCAGTCTGCTTGTGTAATCTAATTGCAGTTGCCTGCCGGCCAGTGTGTGTGCCAGGCCCACTTGTCCAGTGCCACCACTCATATCTGGTGTAACAGTAGTGTAAATTTAAAAAAAAAAACTTTTTTGACTGTGAAACATCAGTCTGCTAGTGTAATCTAATTGCAGTTGCCTGCCTGCCAGCATGTGTGCAGGCTCACAGCGTATACTGTGCCCACTTGCCCAGTGCCCCCACTCATATCTGGTGTAACAGTAGTGTAAATTTAAAAAAAAAACTTTTTTGACTGTGAAACATCAGTCTGCTTGTGTAATCTAATTGCAGTTGCCTGCCTGCCAGCGTGTGTGCCAGGCTCACAGCATTTACTGTGCCCACTTGCCTAGTGCCACCACTCATATCTGGTGTAACAGTAGTGTAAATTTAAAAACAAAAAACTTTTTTGACTGTGAAACATCAGTCTGCTTTTTTGTGTCAGGCTCACAGCGTATATTGTGCCCAGTGCCACCACTCATATCTTGTTTAATAGTAGTGTAAGTGTACATTTAAAAACAAAAAAAACTTTTTGGACTGTGAAACATCAGTCTGCTTTTTTGTTTCAGGCTCACAGCTTATACTGGGCCCACTTGCCCAGTGCCACCACTCATATCTTGTTTAATAGTAGTGTAAGTGTACATTTAAAAACAAAAAAAACTTTTTGGACTGTTACACTTCAGTCTGCTTTTTTGTTTCAGGCTCACAGCTTATACTGGGCCCACTTGCCCAGTGCCACCACTCATATCTTGTTTAATAGTAGTGTAAGTGTACATTTAAAAAAATAAAAACTTTTTGGACTGTGAAACATCAGTCTGCTTTTTTGTGTCAGGCTCACAGCTTATACTGGGCCCACTTGCCCAGTGCCACCACTCATATCTTGTTTAATAGTAGTGTAAGTGTACATTTAAAAAAAAAAAAAACTTTTTGGACTGTGAAACATCAGTCTGCTTTTTTGTGTCAGGCTCACAGCTTATACTGGGCCCACTTGCCCAGTGCCACCACTCATATCTTGTTTAATAGTAGTGTAAGTGTACATTTAAAAAAAATGACAGGCAGAGGCAGGCCACCCTGCAGGTGCCGTCGTGGTCGTGGTGCTGTGATTCCCTTTGGCCCTAGAATAATGCCCAATGTTCAGAGGCCACGTCCCATGAACTCGAAAAGTTCTGAGGAAATAGTTGACTTTTTAACACAGGACACCCAATCTTCTATAGCTTCCGCTCCCAACCTTGAAGCACCATCCTCCTCCAGCTTAACTTCGGGCACCTCTCAAGTTACCACTCACCCGCCTGCCGCCACCACCAACACTAGCACCACAGCCACTTCACTTGATCTGTCAGAGGAGTTTTTTACACATCAGTTGGAAGAAAAGAGTGATGCGCAACCATCATTGACAGAGGATGTAGATAAAAGTGATATGACTCAGTCAGGCAGCATTACAGACATGGACGTACGGTGTGATGATGATGATTTTGTACCCACTGCTGCTTCCTTTGTTGATTTGTCAGATACAAGTGAAGCGGTTGATGATGACGATGCGTCCGTGTATGTCACGTGGGTGCCCACTAGAAGAGAAGAAGAACAGGGGGAAAGTTCAGATGGGGAGACAGAGAGGAGGAGGAGACGAGTTGGAAGCAGGGGGAGGTCGTCGCAAGGAGCTAGTGGCACAGTCAGACAGCATGTATCGGCACCCGGGGTCAGCCAGACAGCACGCCAATCAACGCATGCTGTTGCCACCACCAGAATGCCGTCATCGCAGAGCTCAGCAGTGTGGAATTTTTTTTGTGTGTCTGCCTCTGACAACAGCGATGCCATTTGCAACCTGTGCCAAAAGAAACTGAGTCGTGGGAAGTCCAACACCCACCTAGGTGCAACTGCTTTGCGAAGGCACATGATCGCCTATGGGATCAACACATGAGTAGAAGCAGCACACAAACTCCTCCTGGTCCAGCATCTTCAGCCACGTCAACCACTGCTGTCCTCCTTGCCCCCTCTCAACTATCCGCCACTCCGTCTCTCTTCCGGAGCAGTTCCTGCTCATCTGCCCACAGTCAGGTGTCTGTCAAGGACATGTTTGAGCGTAAGAAGCCAATGTCACAAAGTCACCCCCTTGCCCGGCGTCTGACAGCTGGCTTGTCTGAACTGTTAGCCCGCCAGCTTTTACCATACAAGCTGGTGGAGTCTGAGGCATTCAAAAAATTTGTAGCTATTGGGACACCGTAGTGAAAGGTACCTGGCTGAAATCTCTTTGCACAAAAGGCAATCCCCAACCTGTACTCGATTATGCGAAAGGAAGTAATGGCATGTCTGGCACACAGTGTTGGGGCAAGGGTCCATATGACCACTGATAGCTGGTCTGCAAAGCATGGTCAGGGCAGGTATATCACCTACACTGCGCATTGGGTAAACCTGCTGACGGCTGCCAAGCATGGAATGCGTGGCTCTGCAGAGGAGGAGTTGGTGACACCGCCACGACTTGCAGGCAGGCCTGCTGCCACCTCCTCTACTCCTCCTACTCCATCCTCTTCCATAACCTCCTCGGCTGAGTCCTCTTCTGCTGCTGCGTCTTGCTCCACATCAACGGCACCCCTCCAGCTCCGCAGGTACTATTCCACATCCCGGATACGGCAGTGTCACGCCGTCTTGGGGTTGACTTGCTTGAAAGCAGAGAGTCACACCGGACCAGCACTCCTGTCCGCCCTGAATGCACAGGGCGATCAGTGGCTGACTCCGCACCAACTGGAGATCGGCAAAGTGGTTTCTGACAACAGTAATTTGGTGGCGGCATTGAAATTGGGTAAGTTGACACATGTGCCGTGCATGGCACATGTGTGTAATCTGATCGTACAACGCTTTGTGCATAAGTACCCAGGCTTACAGGACATCCTGAAGCAGGCCAGGAAGGTGTGTGGCCATTTGAGGCGTTCCTACACGGCCATGCCGCACTTTTCCAATATCCAGCAGCGAAACAACATGCCAGTGAGGTGCTTGATTTGAGACAGCCCGACACGTTGGAATTCAACACTCCTAATGTTCGATCGCCTGCTCCAACAAGAAAATGCCGTTAACGAGTATTTGTATGACCAGGGTGCTAGGACAGCCTCTGCGGAGCTGGGATTTTTTTTGCCACGTTACTGGACGCTCATGCGCAATGCTCGTAGGCTCATGCGTCCTTTTGAGGAGGTGACAAACCTAGTCAGTCGCACCGAAGGCACCATCAGCGACATCATACCATTTGTTTTCTTCCTGGAGCATGCCCTGCGAAGAGTGCTGGATCAGGCTGTAGATGAGCGTGAAGAGGAAGAGTTGTGTTCACCATCACCACCAGAAACAGCCTTATTAGCATCGCTTGCTGGACCTGCTGCAACGCTGGAAGAGGATTGTGAGGAAGAGGAGTCAGAGGAGGAATTTGGCTTTGAGGAGGAGAAGGAAGACCAACCACAACAGACATCCCAGGGTGCTCGTTGTCACCTATCTGGTACCTGTGGTTTTGTACATGGCTGGGGGAAGAAGATACCTTCAGTGAGATCACTGAGGATGAGGAACGGGACATGAGTAGCTCGGCATCCAACCTTGTGCAAATGGGGTCTTTCATGCTGTCGTGCCTGTTGAGTGACCCTCGTATAAAAAAGCTGAAGGAGAACGACCTGTAGTGGGTGTCCACTCTACTAGACCCCCGGTATAAGCATAAAGTGCCTGAAATGTTACCGAATTACCACAAGTCGGAAAGGATGCAACAGTTCCAAGACAAATTAAAAAGTATGCTTTACACAGGGTATAAGGGTGATGTCACAGCACAACTGGAATCTAACAGGGGAAGAGGTGAAAGTAATCCTCCGACTCCCACGACCACGCCGGCAAGAACAGGACGCTTTACAGACGTGTTGTTGATGGAGGACATGCGGAGCTTTTTAACTCCTATGCATCGCCACAGCCCTTCGGGGTCCACCCTCATAGAAAGACTCGGCCGACAGGTAGCAGACTACCTCGCCTTAACTGCAGATCTCGACACTCTGAGGAGCGATGAACCCCTTGACTACTGGGTGTGCAGGCTTGACCTGTGGCCTGAGCTATCCCAATTTGCGATAGAACTTCTGGCCTGCCCCGCTTCAAGTGTCCTGTCAGAAAGGACCTTCAGTGCAGCAGGAGGTATTGTCACTGAGAAGAGAAGTCGCCTAGGTCAAAAAAGTTGACTTCACCTTTATTAAGATGAATGAGGGATTGATCCCGAAGGGACTGACATTGGGCGATACATTCGAGTAAAAATGGCTTGATGAGATGAGCTGCCTTGGGCTAAAAATGGTCCACACAGTGTTGTATTTTATCTTCGAATGCCGGATGACTTGCGTGACTTATCCGCCACCAACTAGGGTTCAAGCCGCAATGTTTTAGGGCACTTTCTGCCTGGGAAACAAACATCAATTTTTCTGGCCGCTGCTACAATACCTAATTTTTCAGGCATGTGTACATGCCAAATTTTTCTGGCTTCTGGTGCTGCACTGTGGCTTCAAAAATCAAACCAAAAAAAAAGGCACGTAACAGGGATTAAACTGATAGGAATAGTTCTACTTAACACACCACTCCTATCTGGTGGCACATTAGATTGCACGCGCAGGGCCCCAAATTTGAAGTAGGAGGACCGACCAAACATCTTTTTCCATCTCCCGGTTCCTAAAATCCATGCCATATACACATCCCCTGGCGCCGCAACTGCCTCTGGGAACCATGGGTCCCAGAACGCACGTCTTGTAATTCTCTGTCTGGGAAATTATCTATCTATCAAATCTATCTATTTATCTATCAAATCTATCTATCTATCAAATGTATCTATTGCATCTATTGATCTATCTATCTAATCTATGTATCTATCTATCTATCAAATCTATCTATCTCATGGCCGGACTGTTATCTGAAAGCCACTTGTGTTTCAGCCAAATGTCCGTCGGCCAAATGTCCATCTGCCAAATGTCCGTCGGCTAAAAGTCCGGCCACGATTGCAAGCGCAGTGCCCCAAATTTGAAGTAGGAGGACCGACCAAGCATCTTTTTCCATCTCCCGGTTCCTAAAATTCATGCCATATACACGTCCCCTGATAGGGGATACCACAGTGGATGGTACCCGGAAATTTCAATGCACAAAAGGCAATCCACAACCTGTAGTCGATTGTGCAAAAGGAAGTAACCTTACCATGGGTCCCAGGCCGCACGTCTTGTAATTCTCTGTCTAAGAAATTATCTATCTATCAAATCTATCTATTTATCTATCAAATCTATCTATCTATCTTATCTATCAAATGTATCTATTGCATCTATTGATCTATCTATCTAATCTATCTATCTATCAAATCTATCTATCTCGTAGCCGGACCGACCAAGCATCTTTTTCCATCTCCCGGTTCCTAAAATCCATGCCATATACACGTCCCCTGATAGGGGACGTAACAGGGATTAAACTGATAAGAATAGTACTACTTAACACACCACTCATATCTGGTGGCACAGTAGATTGCACGAGCAGTGCCCCAAATTTGAAGTAGGAGGACCGACCAAGCATCTTTTTCCATCTCCCGGTTCCTAAAATCCATGCCATATACACGTCCCCTTATAGGGGACGTAACAGGGATTAAACTGATAAGAATAGTACTACTTAACACACCTTATAATAATGCAGAGAGAGGCAACGCAGAGTGAGGAGTCTGAAGAAGATGAGTCAGAGGAGGAAGGTGGCTTTGAGGAGGTGGAAGACCAAACACAGCAGGCGTCCCAGGGGGCTTGTTGTCACCTTTCGGGACCCTTGGTGTTGTACGTGGCTGGGTGGAGGAAGAGACCTTCAATGACATCAGTGTCCTCACAGAACGGGACATGGCCAGCTTGGTATCCAACCTTGTGCAAATGGGGAGTTTGTGGTTGTGCAAATGGACTGTTTGCCGTTGTTTGCGGTGCGTTAAACGGGGAGTTTGGTCTGTCACTGTGAAGCGGGCGTAACCCTTACACTACCTGATCGATACAACATCATACCTGATGTTTTAAAGCACGTTATTCCAAACAATTTAGGAATGTTAGGTTATTTATGCCCTTTATGGATTAAAACCAGACTCTGCATCAACTATGTAATTTTCCGTGGGAGTTTTGCCATGGATCCCCCTCCGGCATGCCACAGTCCAGGTGTTAGTACCTTTGAAACAACTTTTCCATCACTATTGTGGCCAGAAAGAGTCCCTGTGGGTTTTAAAGTTCACCTGCCTATTGAAGTCAATGGTGGTTCGCCCGGTTCGCCCGTTTTAAGTTTGCGACATCACTACTCATAACGCTGTTTTTTAACTACCGCTGCTTTTACGAGTCTTGTAGGTACAGCTGTCCTGCACACTTTTTTGGCCGTACCGCAAATTAACTTACGCATTTTTCGTAAGGTCTTTTTTCAATGGGACTTCCATTGCGCCGGTATTTCAGGCTTTTTTTTTTAGGCCAAAAAGTGAGCGGTACAGCCTATCCTGCAAGATTCGTAATGCATTCTAAAGTCAGTAGTTATGAGTTTTACACTACAAAGCCGTAGCATAAAACTCATAGCTAAAGTGCTAAAAAGTACATTAACACCCATAAACTACCTATTAACCCCTTAACCGAGGCCCTCCCACATCGCAAACACTAAAATAAAATTATTAACCCCTAATCTGCCACTCCCACCATCACGCCACTATAATAAACATATTAACCCCTAAACCACCGCACTCCCACATTGCAAACACTAGTTAAATATTATTAACCCCTAATCTGCCTGCCCTAACATCGCCGCCACCTACCTACATTTATTAACCCCTAATCTGCCCCACCCAACGTCGCCGCCACTATACTAAATGAATTAACCCTAAACCTAAGTCTAGCCCTAACCCTAACACCCCCTAACTTAAATATAATTCAAATAAATCTAAATAAAAATTAATATAATTAACTAAATAATTCCTTTTTAAAACTAAATACTTACCTATAAAATAAACCCTAAGATAGCTACAATATAAATAATAGTTACAGTGTATCTTGCTTAGGGTTTATTTTTATTTTACAGGCAAGTTTGTATTTATTTTAACTAGGTAGAATAGTTACTAAATGGTTATTAACTATTTACTAACTACCTAGCTAAAATAAATACAAATTTACCTGTACAATAAAACCTAACCTTAGTTACACTAACACCTAACCTTACAGTACAATTAAATAAATTACCTAAATTACAAAAAAACACACTAAATTACACAAAATAAAAAACAAATTACAAGATAATTAAACTAATTACACCTAGCCCTTTCAAAATAAAAAGCCACCCAAAATAAAAAAAACCCTAACCTAAACTACCAATAGCCCTAAAAATGGCCTTTTGCAGGGAATTGCCCCAAAGAAATCAGCTCTTTTACCTGTAAAAAAATACAAACAACCCCCCCACAGTAAAACCCACCACCCACACAACCAACACCCCAAATAAAACCCTAACTAAAAAAAACTAAGTTCCCCATTGCCCTGAAAAGGGCATTTGGATGGGCATTGCTCTTAAAAGGGCATTTAGCTCTATTGTTGCCCAAACCCTAATCTAAAACCCACCCAATAAACCCTTAAAAAACCTAACACTAACCCCCGAAGATACACTTACAGTTTTGAAGAGCCGACATCCATCGTCAACGAAGCCGGGAGAAGTCCTCAACGAAGCCGGGAGAAGTCTTCACCCAAGCCGGGAGAAGTGGTCCTCTAGACGGGCAGAAGTCTTCATCCAGACGGCATCTTCTATCTTCATCCATCCGGCGCGGAGCGGGTCCATCTTCAATACATCCGGCGCGGACCATCCTCTTCTTCCGACGACTCCCGACGAATAAAGGTTTCTTTAAGTGACGTCATCCAAGATGGCGTCCCTTAGATTCCGATTGGCTGATAGAATTCTAGAATCAGCCAACAGGATTAAGCTTGCATTCTATTGGCTGATTGGAACAGCCAATAGAATGCGAACTCAATCCTATTGCCTAATTGGATCAGCCAATAGGATGAAAGCTCAATCCTATTGGCTGATTGCAACAGCCAATAGGATTTTTTCCACCTTAATTCCTATTGGCTGATAGAATTTTATCAGCCAATTGGAATCTAAAGGACACCATCTTGGATGACGTCACTTAAAGGAACCTTCATTCATCGGAAGAAGAGGATGCTCCGCGCCGGATGGCTTGAAGATGGACCTGCTCCGTGTCGGATGGATGAAGATAGAAGATGCCGTCTGGATGTAGACTTCTGCCCGCCTGGAGGACCACTTCTCCCGGCTTGGATGAAGACTTCTCCCGGCTTCGTTGAGGACTTCTCCCGGCTTCATTGACGATGGATGTCGGCTCTTCAAAACTGTAGGTGGATCTTCGGGGTTAGTGTTAGTTTTTTTTAAGGGTTTATTGGGTGGGTTTTAGTTTTAGATAAGGGTTTGGGCAGCAATAGAGCTAAATGCCCTTTTAAGGGCAATGCCCATCCAAATGCCCTTTTCAGGGCAATGGTGAGCTTAGGTTTTTTTAGTTAGGGTTTTATTTGGGGGGTTGGATGTGTGGGCGGTGGGTTTTACTGTTGGGGGGTTGTTTGTATTTTTTTTTACAGGTAAAAGAGCTGATTTCTTTGGGGCAATGCCCTGCAAAAGGCCCTTTTAAGGGCTATTGGTAGTTTAGTTTAGGCTAGGGATTTTTTTTATTTTGGGGGGGCTTTTTTATTTTGATAGGGCTATTAGATTAGGTGTAATTAGTTTAAATATCTTGTAATTTGTTTTTTATTTTGTGTAATTTAGTTTTTGTTTTTTTTGTAATTTAGGTATTTGTATTTAATTTTGTTAATTGAATTTAATTTAGGTAATTTATTTAATTGTACTGTAAGGTTAGGTGTTAGTGTAACTAAGGTTAGGTTTTATTTTACAGGTAAATTTGTATTTATTTTAACTAGGTTGTTAGTAAATAGTTAATAACTATTTAGTAACTATTCTTCCTAGTTAAAATAAATACAAACTTGCCTGTGAAATAAAAATAAACCCTAAGCTAGATACAATGTAACTATTAGTTATATTGTAGCTAGCTTAGGGTTTATTTTATAGGTAAGTATTTAGTTTTAAACAGAAATTCTTTAATTAATGATATTAATTTTTATTTAGATTTATTTGAATTATATTTAAGTTAGCGGGTGTTAGGGTTAGGTTTAGACTTAGGTTTAGGGGTTAATAACTTTAGTATAGTGGCGGCGACGTTGGGGGCGGCAGATTAGGGGTTAATAAATGTAGGTAGGTGGCAGCGATGTTAGGGGCGGCAGATTAGGGGTTAATAATATTTAAATAGTGTTTGAGATGCAGGAGTGCGGCGGTTTAGGGGTTAATATGTTTATTATAGTGGCGGTGATATCCGGAGCAGCAGATTAGGGGTTAATAAGTATAATGTAGGTGTCGGCGATGTCGGATGCAGCAGAAGGGGGGTTAATAAGTGTAAGATTAGGGGTGTTTAGACTCGGGGTTCATGTTAGAGTGTTAGGTGTAAACATACATTTTCTTTCCCCAAAGGAATCAATGGGGCTGCGTTACGGAGCTTTACGCTGCTTTTTTGCAGGTGTTAGACTTTTTTTCAGTCGGCTCTCCCCATTGATGTCTATGGGGAAATCATGCACGAGCACGTACAACCAGCTCACCGCTGACTTAAGCAGCGCTGATATTGGAGTGCGGTATGGAGCTCAATTTTACTCTATGCTCACTTCTTGTATTTTAATGCCAGGTTTATAAAAACCTGTCATACCAGCGCTGTAGGTAAGTGAGCGGTGACAATAACGTGCAAGTTAGTACCGCACCCCTCATAACGCAAAACTCGTAATCTAGCCGATTTTTTGTACATCACATGCACTGAATCTCTCAACAATAATGATGAGAGATAGAAATAGATAAAAGAATAAGAGTAGAGAGAACAATAAGAGCATTAAGAGAGGAAGATAGAAAGATATATAAGAGAGGAAAAGAGGTGGGCAGAAAAAGAGAGAAGACAAAGGAGAGATGGTGAGAAAGGAAATAGTTAAGGGAGAAAAAAGTTTAGATAAGAGAAAAGGGAGAGTGAGAAGAGATAAGAGAGATAGAAAAAAGAAGAGTGAGAGAATACAGTGAGTGCTTATAGAATGGAGAAAGAGAAGATGTAATGGATAGAAAAGGGAGAAAAAAAGAGAGGAGGGAGAAAGAAAGAGGGGTGGGAGAGAGAGATAGGAGAGAAAGGAGGGTGGGTGAAGAGGAGGGAAGAGAGAAGGAAGAGAGAGGGAGATGGAAAACAGTGAAGGGTGAAGAGGGGGAGGGTGTGACAGAAAGAAGAGGAAGAGAGCAAAAGGAGTGAGAGAGAAAGAAGGGAAGTGGAGGAGAGAGTAGCAGATGGAGAGGAGGTGAGAAAAAGAAGGGGGGTCAGATGAGAAAGAGAAGAGGTAAATAGGAAAGAGAGGAGGAGTGAGAGGGAGCCGAAGGGAGAGAGTATAAGAAATATTACTAGCATCCTTTCATCTCTTATTACTAAGGGGTTAAAAACAGTGGTGTCTCCAGTAACCAATTACATGTAGGGGACACACACTTCCATAGACAACAGAAGAAGGGCCACATACTCTCTCTCTCTCTCTCTCTCTCTCTCTCTCTCATAATCATGCTCTCTTCTCCCTCTCTCTCAAACACACAACACACACACACATACACATATTATGCCTGCACACATTCTTTCTCACATGCACAGATATATTCTCAATCTAACACACAAATATGTTCTCTCACAAACATACTTGCTTTCTCATCTCACAACTCATTCCCACATATATGTTTTTCTCTCACAAACACACACACATATATGCTATCTCTCTCATAAACACACGCACACAGACACATATATGCTCTCTCATACACACGCACACAGACACATATGCTCTCTCTCATACACACGCACACAGACACATATGCTCTCTCATACACACGCACACAGACACATATGCTCTCTCATACACACGCACACAGACACATATGCTCTCTCTCATACACACGCACACAGACACATATGCTCTCTCTCATACACACGCACACAGACACATATGCTCTCTCATACACACGCACACAGACACATATGCTCTCTCATACACACGCACACAGACACATATGCTATCTCATACACACGCACACAGACACATATATGCTCTCTCTCATAAACACCCACACAGACACATATGCTCTCTCATACACACGCACACAGACACATATGCTCTCTCATACACACGCACACAGACACATATGCTCTCTCTCATACACACGCACACAGACACATATGCTCTCTCATACACACGCACACAGACACATATGCTCTCTCTCATACACACGCACACAGACACATATGCTCTCTCATACACACGCACACAGACACATATGCTCTCTCTCATACACACGCACACAGACACATATGCTCTCTCATACACATGCACACAGACACATATGCTCTCTCTCATACACACGCACACAGACACATATGCTCTCTCTCATACACACGCACACAGACACATATGCTCTCTCTCATACACACCCACACAGACACATATGCTCTCTCATACACACGCACACAGACACATATGCTCTCTCTCATACACACCCACACAGACACATATGCTCTCTCTCATACACACAGACACAGACACATATGCTCTCTCTCATACACACGCACACAGACACATATGCTCTCTCATACACACAGACACAGACACATATGCTCTCTCTCATACACACCCACACAGACACATATGCTCTCTCTCATACACACGCACACAGACACATATGCTCTCTCTCATACACACAGACACAGACACATATGCTCTCTCTCATACACACGCACACAGACACATATGCTCTCTCATACACACAGACACAGACACATATGCTCTCTCTCATACACATGCACACAGACACATATGCTCTCTCTCATACACACAGACACAGACACATATGCTCTCTCTCATACACACGCACACAGACACATATGCTCTCTCTCATACACACAGACACAGACACATATGCTCTCTCTCATACACACAGACACAGACACATATGCTCTCTCTCATACACACGCACACAGACAC